>NW_023331255.1:0-76741 GCF_011100685.1 Canis lupus familiaris
CTGGCTATTTATAATCCTTTACTGCTTTTCAGGTTGAAGAGGCATTATACGTGTTCATAAGTGTTTTTATTTCCTTCTGATATAAAATTCTTACTTTGTTCCCATCGAAGGAACTTTTTGAGAATCAGGCAAAAGATAATTCAACGATTCTTAAAATCTTTTCACACTGGGGCCTAATTCATTTAAGTCAATTTTCAAATTAAATCTTATTTCTTAGAAAGAAAACAAAGATTTATAGGGAAATTGAGAAGATAGTACAGAGAATTCTCATGCACTTGCACTCAATTTCTCCAATTATTGATATCTTATATCTGTACGGTACAAATATTAGCTAATGAGTCAATATTAAAATTTTTGCAATAACCAAAGACCATACTTTATTCAGATTTCCTTAGTTTTTGCTAAATCAACATCCCTCATATCACACTCCGTTTGTCCTCATGTTTTCTTAGGCTCCTCTGGATTGTGACAATCTTTCAGGCTTTCCTTGTTGTTGTTGAACTGGAACACTTTGAGAAGTAGAGTATTTTGTAAAATTTCCCTCAGTTGGGACATGTCTGTTGTTTATCTCATGATTGAACTGTTTTTGTGGATTATATACAGAGATATACTGCTATTTTTATTATATCATATAAAGGATAGATACTATCAAAATGATTTATCAGTCTTGGTATCGATCTGATCATCTTGCTGAGGTAGTGTTTGTCAGGTTTCTCCGTAGTAAAGTGATTCTTTATTATTATTGTTATTATTATTATCATTATTATTTTAAGTTTTTCATAATATATTTTGTAGAAGGAAGTTACTATGTGTATTGCACACCTAAGAGTGGGAGGCTATGCTCAGGAACTTGAGGGTG
Source organism: Canis lupus familiaris (assembly GCF_011100685.1). Lineage (NCBI taxonomy): Eukaryota > Metazoa > Chordata > Mammalia > Carnivora > Canidae > Canis > Canis lupus. The sequence goes on from NW_023331255.1 coordinate 860, forward strand.
GAATGTCTGCACAAATTGTTTGAAAATCTTCTACATGGGAGATTTCTCTTCCCTCTGGGTTTGTTTGTTTCTTTTTCAAAGATGCTATTTATTTATTTATTTCAGAGAGAGAGGAGTGAAAAACAAGTGCTAGAGGGCAGAGGGCAAGGGAGAAGCTGGTTCCCTGCTGAACAGGGAGACTTCCTTGGGACCTGGATCATGATCTGACCTTAAGGCAGAAGCTTAACAGACTGAGCCACACAAGTGCCACTCTTTCTTTCTTTCTTTCTTTCTTTCTTTCTTTCTTTCTTTCTTTCTTTCTTCTTTCTTTCTTTCTCTTTCTTTCTTTCTTTCTTTCTTTCTTTCTTTCTTTCTTTCTTTCTTTCTTCTTTCTTAATAATAAATTTACTTTTTATTGGTGTTCAATTTGCCAACATACAGAATAACAACCAGTGCTCATCGTGTCAAGTGCCCCCCTCAGTGCCCGTCACACATTCACACCCACCCCTGCCCTCTTCCCCTTACATCACCCCTAGGTCATTTCCCTGAGTTAGGAGTCTTTATGTTCTGTCTCCCTTTCTGATATTTCTCACACATTTCTTCTCCCTTCCCTTATATTCCCTTTCACTATTATCTATATTCCCCAAGTGAATGAGAACATACAATATTTGTCTTTCTCTGATTGACTTAATTCACTCAGCATAATACCTTCCAGTTCCATCCACGTTGAAGGAAATGGTGGTTATTTGTCGTTTCTAATGGCTGAGCAAGCCCACCTTTCCTCTGTCTTCATCTGAGTCTCCCATGATATGAATGTTATTGTTTTAATAAGTGGCTGACTTCCCAAATCTGCCTTTGTGGTACATAAACTTCCTTGTTTTTAAGGCTTCCACTTGGGACTGCATCTCAGTTATACCAATTTTTTTTTAGTTATACCATTTTTAACGTTGGCCTGACTAGATTTTACTTCTTTTATTTCTACAGTAAGGGATTCTCTAGTTTTCTTCTGTGCTCTTCTCCAGCCCAGATGCTATCTTTATAATCATTTTTTTTAAACTGTAGTTAGACATCATATATTGGTATTGATGGACTTCCTATCTGTGAGTACTACCTCATATTATTTTATGGAGGTGAATTTCTCCATCTCATTATTTTTTGCCAGAAAAGAAAGAAGGAAGAAAAAGAAAAACCAAGAAAAACAATAACAACTGCCCTCCCCCCCAAAAAAAACTACCAGATTATTTTTGCCTGGTTGTTAAAAGATTCTAAATCCCAAAATAAGAAACACAATTAAAGTACCATGAAACTAAAAATGAGAAATATATAAGGTACATACATAAAAATTAAAATAAGGCAATTAATAAAATAGAATCAAAGAAAATAAATGAAAATAAAGCCCAAAGTACAAAGGAAGCTAGAGCTACTTTCCAAGCAGAGCTGAAGCTCTACAGCCTCTGTGGTCTGACACCTTGGTGGCAGCGAGTGGTTTGTGCGGGTTCTGGGGATGGCCATGGCGCTGATTGTCAGGTGCACTTCTGCCTGGGAGATGCACCTGCGGGGTCAAGGCAGGGTGGGCGTCAGCGCGTCTGGCCTCCAGCGGGGGCGCTGTGCTGCTCCCTCACACCCGGCCCAGATGGGCAGGAATGCTGGTGGCTCTCTGGGTCCTCTGGCTCTGGGGCTGAATATCCTGCGCCCCAGTCTGCAGGGGCCTCCACAGAAGAGCCCCCAAGCCCCTGGGTCTCCGCTGCTTCTCTCAGAATCCTGCGTTCACTCTACCTGCGTCCGAGCTTCTTTTGGTTTGTATTTTTATCTCAGACTGTTGTGCCCAAGATTGAGAATCCGAGAAACCTCTGAGAAGTCAACAGTGATGCAAACACACAAGGGTTTATTTACCACCTCGAGCTTGTGTCCAAGTATACCCGACAGAGCGGAGCAGGGACTTGGACCCCGAGGTGGGTTTTATCTTAGTTTTAAGGGCTGGTCTTGGGACCTCCAGGAGGGCTGGAGCAATTCCTCAAGTTCTGTTTACATTTTGATATGGGGCCTTCAAGGGCATTGAGCTCTGTTCTCATTCTAATAGGGGCTTCCTGCCCTTGGCCTGGGCTCAGTTTTGATTCAATTGTGGGGCTTTCTAGGACATTAAGCTGTAAACAGCAAGGGTTCCACACCTGGAAGGGGGACTTCACAAAGTCCTTATATGCTAAAGATGCGGAACTAGAAACAGGAAACCCCAGAGCCTCCACCAAAACCTGTTAGAACTAAGGAGTGAGTTCAGTAAAGTAACGGGACACAAACTGACCCTACAGAGCAGAGTTGCCTTGCTGTGTCCTGACAATGAGCACTCAGGAAGGAAAGGAAGGACGTGACTCCCTTCTCAGGAGCATCAAGGAGAATAAATAATGAGACTGAACCAAAGGAGCACAAGACTTGTGCACTGAGCCATACCAGGCTCTGGGAGGCTGTCCTGGGCTCGTGGTTTGGGAGCCTCATCTTGTGAAAATGTCCGCAGTTCCTGAAGCCACCCTCAGTTGCAATGTCATTCTTATCAAAATCATGGTGGCAGACCTTAGAAATAGGAAAAAAGAAACCCATAATATCCATCCCCCTCCACAAATAACCCCAGACAGCCGGTCAGTATTGGATAAGCAGGACAGAGCGGGACGCAACACTTTCCTATTTCCCCTGTTATGCCCCCACCCCTCTAGCGACCCTCAGTTCGTTTCCTATCGTTAAGAGTCTGTATTTCCTGCATCTGTTTTGATCATTTGTTTTTCCTTCCCTTCACAGTAGTTCATCTGCTTCGCTTCTTTAATTCCACCTATGAATGACACCACACCGTCATTCTCTTTCCCGACTGACTTACTTCACTTAACATGATCCCTTTAGTTCTATTCACATCATTGCAAATGGCAAGATTTCCTTCTCTTTGTAGCTGAGTACCATTCCTCTCTCTATGACCATCATCTATCTCCCATCCTCTTTATCCATCATCTGCCACAGGGCACCGAGGCTCCTCCCACAGTGTGGCTACTGTGGAAACGGCTGCTGTGGACATTGGGGTGCAGTTGTCCCACATCTCACTGCATTTGTATCTTCGGAGTGAGCTTCAGGCTGTTCACCTTCTGGTCGCAGGGCGGCTCTATTTGTAACTTGATGAGGGGCCTCCACACTGTTTCCAGGGCGGCTGCACCAACCCACCTTCCCGCCCACAGTGGAAGAGGGTTGAGTGAGTTTTGCAGGACGTGGTAAAAGTCTGGTCCACATTTCATTTCGCGTCCTGTGGGCTCCAATCCCTTGTCCTTAAGTATTTCTGGGGAAGCCGGGTGTTGGGCTCCTTTTCAGTGAGATGTTTCCGAAGCTAACAGGCCCCAGCTGGAGCCTGAAAGGAGGCAGGTGCAGACAATGGAGCACCCGCTGCCTCCTGCACAGCCACCTGCAGCACCTGAGTGTCCCGCAGGGGGCGCCCGAGCCCAGGCCCCGCCCATGGGGCACTCATGCGCCATAGGCCTCCTCTGCCTGCACTATCAGGAGCCAGCCTGTGCTGGGGAGGCCTGAGGGGGAAGTGGGGAGGCGTCTATGCTGATGAGCTGCAGCCTCCACAGGACCCGCGGGAAGTCTTCAGGGCCTAGTGAGGCCTAAGAAAAATGTAGGTGCCGCATCCACACTGACAGGAGTCTCCAGCCTCCTCAGAACCCACTGTGAAGGTTTGGGAAGATTATGGGCCACATCCATGCTGACAGGAGCCCCGAGCCTCCTCAGGTCTTATGGTGAGGCTTGAGGAAAATGAGGGGCCACGTCAACCCTGAGAGGAACCCCGTCCTCCTCAGGACCAGCATTTTGGCTTCAGGACATATGGGGCTGCGTCTATGCTGACAGGAGCCCACAGCCCCCTCAGGACCCGCGGTGAGTTTTCTGGGGGACGTGGGGCCATGTCCCGGCTGACAGGAGTCCCCAGCTTCCTGAGGAACTGCTGTGAGGCTTCCAGAGGATGTGAGACATAGTCCACAGTGACAGGAGACCTGGCGTCCTCAGGACCCGCTGACTATGACTCAGGAACACGTTGGGCCATGTCTACACTCACAGGAGCCCGGCTCGCTTGAACCCCCTGGAGGACTCTGGAGGAGCCGTTGGGGGCCACGTCTACATCAGAAGGGACTCCTCAGAACCACAGGGTAAGTGAAAGGATAGAATGAATGGTAGGGTTAGGGGAGGGGAGGCAGTTGGTGGTTAGCGTCAGGTTAGATGTTAGGTGTTAGTGATTATGCTTATGGTTACGGATTAGAGGTTAGGTGAGGCATAAGGGTAATGGTCAGTAGTTAAGAGTTAGGATGGGGGTTATTGTAAGGGACAGGATTTAGTGTTAGGCTTAGGGTTTAGGCTCTAGGGATTAGGGCAGGAGGTTAGGAGTTGGGGTTAGGGTTATGGTTAGAGTTAGGGTTGGGCTTAGGTTTGCAGTTAGGGTTAGGGGTTATGGTGTGAGTTAGGGTTATGGTTTAGGGTGAGGGGTTAGGTTTATAGGTAGGGCTAGGTTTAGGGTTAGGGCGAGGGTTAGAATTAGGATAGTGAGTAGGGCTAGTGTTAGGGTTATTGTTTCGTTAGGGGTTAGGGTTAGGGACAGGTCAGGGTCAGGGTAAGTTTAGAAGAGGGTAAGAGATACGTTTAGGGAGTGGGTTAGGGGTTAGTTTTAGGGTACAGGTTAGGGTATAGTTTGGGGTATGAGATGGGATTAGTATTAGAGGGTTAGGGTTAGGGTACAGGTTAAGGTTTGGAATAGGATTTGAGTACATTAAGATAAGGTTAGGGTTAGAGGTTAGGGTTAGGGTTAGATTTAAGGTAAGGGTCAGGGTTAAGGGTTTAGAATAGGTTTAGGAGTTAGGGTGAGCGTTGGCAGGAAGGTTTAGTGCATGTGTTTCGGTCTTGGGGTTTGTGTTGGGTTTTCGATTAGTGATAGGTCTTGTTTAAGGGTTAGGTTAACATTAGGCTTAAGTGTAGGGTTAGGGTTATGTCTGTGTATGGTTAGAGTTTGGGTCTTAGCATGTGCCTGCCCTGGGACTCCTAGTATCTTGGGCAGTTTAGTTTTATGCACTCTATTTAGGTTTTGGGTTCAAAGATAGCCTGACTCCACCAAGTCAGTGGCCTCCCCACAGAATCAAAATCCAGGCTTTTGCTGGGGTGAAGGCATGGCAGGCTTCTCCTGAGCTGAGCTAAGGAGAGGATTTGTGGCTCTAAAGACTCTTTGTTTGGATTTTCAGTTGCTTTTATGATTTTATCTCTTGTGCGCACATTTCATCAATACTACCAATTATTATTTTAAAGTTTTACTTGAATTCCTGTTTGTAAACACAGTATGATATGATATAGTTTCAGGTTTACCACATAGTGATTCAACCCTTGAATACAACACCTAGTACTGGTCAGAGGTGACTTCCACTATCCCTATCCCCTGATTCCCCTTCCCCCCCACCTTCCTCTGGTATTGATTAGTTTATTCTCTGTGGTTAAGAGTGTGTAACTTGGTTTGCTTCTCTCATTCCCTCCTCCTTCCCTTTGCCAGTTTGTTTGGTTTTTAAAATTCACATGTGAATGCAATTGTATGGTATTTGGTATCTGTCTTTCTCTGACTGAGTTCATTTAGAATAAGTCCCTTCCACTTCTTTCACATCATTGTAAATGGCTTTATTTCATCCCTTCTGATGACCCAGTGATGTCGCAGTGTGTATATTTACCACATCTTTCTGCCCATTCATCTGTCGATGGACATCTAGGGTGTATCCACAGATTGGCTGTTATTGATAACGCTGCTACCAACACTGGGCTGCGTGTCCTTCTTCAAATCTACTAACCTACTTTTGTATTCTCAGGATAAATACCTAGCTGTGCAATTTTGGAATCGTAGGGTAGCTCTATTTTTAACTTATTTTTAAAAAAAATTTTTATGATAGTCACAGAGAGAGAGGCAGACGCACAGGCAGAGGGAGAAGCAGGCTCCATGCGCTGGGATCCCAACGTGGGATTCGATCCCGGGTCTCCAAGATCGCGCCCTGGGCCAAAGGCAGGCGCCAAACCGCTGCGCCACCAGGGATCCCCTTTTTTTAAATTTTCGAGGACCTTCGACACTGTTTTCCACAGTGGCTGCACATCTTTGCATGCCCACCAGGAGTTTAAGGGGGCGACCGTTTCTCCATAGCCTCACCAACACCTAACACTGCACTGCACTGTTGTTTCTTGTGTTGTTAATTTTAGCCATTGTGACGGCTGTCAGGTGACATCTCATTGTGGATGTGGTTTGCATTTCTCTGCTGATGGGTGACGCTGAGTGTCTTTCTGTGTGTGTCTGGTGGCCATCTGGATGTCTTGTCAGAGACAAAGTCCATTCATGTCTTCTGCCCATCTGCAGTTGGATAATTTGTGTTTAGGATGTTGAGATTTATATTTGCTTTATGTATTTTAGATAGTAAATCTTTATTGGATGTGTTGTTTACAAATATCTCCTCTCATTTTGTATGTTGCCTTTTAGGTTTGGTTGTTTCCTTCACTTTGTGGAAGGTCCGGATTGGCTATATTCCCATGTGGGACAGTGGGTCCTGCAATGTGCTGGCTGCTTACCTTCTCCCTGATGCCTCTCCAGCAGGGAGCCAGACCTCGGGCCACCCTGGTGGGAGCTCCTAAACACCAGCTGCCAATGTGGGGGGGAGCCCTGGGGCTTCCTGTGTTTGGGAGTGTGTTTGGGGATGGGGCTAGGGTTCCTCGGTCCCCTGTGCTGCCTGGCCTTCAGGCCGAGCCCCATGCTCACCCAGCACCTAGTCACTAGGGCGAGGAGGGTATCCCCCACAGGCTGGTTTGAGAGATCTAGCACCACAAGGTGTGCACGCTGAGTACACCTTGTGAGGGTGGCTCACGTGCGTGAGCTGCAGTGTGGGACCCAGGAAATTTAACAAAAATCCCTTTCCCCTGGACAAGCAGAGCAGGAATGATTCAATTTTGTACTCCACCTGCCATCTCCCCTATGACCCCACATGACCTGCTTATGGCTTAAGGCGCTGCCCCACCCGACTCAAGGCGCTGGGCACAACCTAATCCGAAATCAGTTCATAACCATGTAACACTGCTTTGTGCCCCACAAAACTGCGCGCCAATTCTGACCAAAGTAATAGGCCAGTTCAAGTCGATACTATAGGGTAAAGTGTAATTCAAATGGCCACCTGCGTGTGGACTGACATGACTATGCATCTTTCAGCGTTCCTATGGGACACTAGCTCCTATAAAGCTGCTACGCCTTTTAGTCTCGGGGTGCAAGTCCCTACTCCTCTGTGTCGGGTGCACTTGGACCCAAGCTCCAGCTTGTAAAGAAACCCTCGGGAGTTTGCATCCGTGTGGGCTCCTTGGTGGTTTCTCGGATTAGCAATCTTGGGCACAACACAAGGGCCTGTTGTCCTGACATCCCTTCCAGGGCCACGCTACTGCCCCGCAGGCCCTCTGTGCCCCAGGCACACAGGCACGGGGATGCGGAGAGGGGAGGAAGTGCCCCAGAACACGGCCAGCCCCGGGTCCCTGGACAGAGGGAGCACAGACCTCCCAGGTCGCTTTTCACAGACCCTGGTGACCAGAACCTCTCTGGCTGTCACTCTCTCCCAGCCCCTCCTGGCCTGCGGGGCACAGGCTGAGTCCCAGTAACGTCTGTGGGGTCTGACCCTGGCATCTGGCCGCCCCCGGAAGGCACGTGCGGACGTCAGCTGGGTGTGCCTGGCAGCGCAACTGCAGGGGCTGTTTGGGGCGTGGATGTAGCCCCCTCCTCCTTTCTCAGGGTCTCTCCACGTCCTCTGCACAAAGTCCTGGAAGACACAGAAAAGGGCTGCTGTGCATTTTCCCACCACAACAATGTATTGACTTTCTACAGCAAAGGGGTTCAGAGCCTAGGGTGCGCGCCTTACCCTGGGGAGGGAGACCTCCCTCCCGCATCCTGCCTGACTGTAGACGTAGCTGCTAACATCCTTATGTTAGGTGCTGGGAGATGTTGTGTGAAAAGCATGTTGAAGCATTGGGCCTGAACTCACGCGTATCTGAGTTGAATACAGCGATTTCCAACGGCCTTATTCAATCAGAGTGTAGCAGGTTTCTAACTCAAATGTACGAGTGGATAAAGACATCTGCCTACCTAGGCGTACACACTTTTGAGATTTGAGCTGATGGCCTGTACTTCCCACATCCCGACTGCAGGTACACTTTGCTGCAAAAAGGCCTAGGCTCGATGCGTGACTGAAGTGTTGTGAGAGGTAAGCGGAATGTCCCAGCACACAAGACTAGTGCCTCCAAGCTCAGTCCAGCAATTTCCTAGTAATTCCTGTCTCAGACTGTTGCTAAATACAGCAACATATGTTGCTTCCATAGGTGAGAAGCTAGCTGAACACCCTGTCCAAAGGCAACTTACTTCTGAGAGTTGAGCTCACACTCTGTCCCGCACAGTTCCACACTGCCTGCAGAATGAGTTTCCAAAATCTTCACCATAGACCTTTGTCAGAGGCTTCTGAGCCGCAAGTGGAACAATGCAGACCTGCAAGGTATGTCCAGGTGCAGGAGAGGGGTAATCTTGGATCCTCCTGACTCAGAATACTGCTGCATTCTTACTGCCATAAGAATACAGCTGGTTGAAAGCTGGCTTCTAGGCATGCTTCCTTGTGAGAGCTGAGGTCAGGGCAGAACCCTCCCGCATCCTGACTGCCTGTAGACATAGGTCCTAGCATCCTTATGTTAGGTGCTGGAAGGGGTTGTGTGAAAAGCTTGTGGAAGTGACAGGCCTGCACTCTCGTGTATCTGAGTTCAGTACAGCGATTGCCAACGTCCTTGTTCAATTCGAGTGTAGCTCGGTTCTAGCTCCCCTGAATAAGTGTCTAGCAGACATCGGCCAGCAAAGCACACACACGTATGAGAGTTGAGCTCATGGCCTTTACCTCGGCCATCCTGGCTGCCTGTACGCTCTGCTTCCACATCATTTCGTCGTAGGCGGGACAGTAGAGAAGTGAGAAACAAGTGTCTGCCTTGTCAGTTTCGCGCCTAGAAGACGGCTGCCTCCAAGGCATCCACACTCCTATGGATTGAGCTTATGGCTTGTACCTCCCACACGCTGACCACCTGTACGCTTCGCTTCCAAAGGAGTTCGTTCGATATGGGACGCAAGCTTTGTGAGCGGCAAGTGTCTCTTACCTCAATCCAGCGACTTCTGAGCAATCCCTCCCTCAGAAGGGAGCTGCATACTAACTTCCAAACCCGAGTACCTCGGTGAAAGCTGTCTCTCTGGGCAACTTCCTTCTGCGAGGTGAGCTGACACGCGGGCCTTCCCAGTTCCACACTGCCTGCACATGGATTTACCAACATCCTCACAAGACATGTATGTCAGAAGCTGGTGGGACACAAGGGGCAAGCTGCAGCCTCTATAGCTTGCGTCTCCAGGTGCATTAGAACAGTATTGATGGAACGTCCTGACTTACAATGCTGCTATATTCTCACGGCCATAACAACTCAGCTAGTGGAAAGCTGGCTTGCAGGCATGCTTCCTTTTGAGAGCTGAGCTCAGCGCAAGACCCTCCCGCATCCTGCCTGACTGTAGACGTAGCTGCTAACATCCTTATCTTAGGTGCTGGGAGAGGTTGTGAGAAAAGCATGTGGAAGCATTGGGCCTGAACTCACGTGTATCTGAGTTGAATACAGCGATTTCCAGCGGCCTTCTTCAATCAGAGTGTAGCTAGTTTCTACCTCCCATGAACGGGTGGATAGCAGACATCTGCCTCCCAGGCTAACACTTTTGAGAGTTGAGCTTATGGACTGTACTGCCCATATCCTGCCTGCAGGTACACTTCGCTGCAAACAGGCCTAGGCTCGATGCGTGACTGAAGTGTTGTGAGAGGTAAGCAGAATGTCCCAGCACACAAGACTAGTGCCTCCAAGCTCAATCCAGCGATTTCCTAGTTATACCTGTCTCAGACTGGTGCTACATACTAAGTTCCGTTGTTAAGAAGCTGGCTAAATGCCCGGTCCACAGGCAACTTACTTCTGAGAGTTGAGCTCCACTCTGTCCCTCACAGTTCCACACTGCCTGCAGAATGAGTTTCCAACATCTTCACCATAGACGTTTCTCAGAGGCTTCTGAGACGCAAGTGGAACAATGCAGACCCAGAATGTATGTCCAGGTGCAGGAGCGTGGTAATCTTGGAACCTCCTGACTCAGAATACTGCTGCGTTCTCACTGCCATAAGAACGAGCTGGTTGAAAGCTGGCTTCTAGGCATGCTTCCTTGGGAGAGCTGAGGTCAGGGCAGAACCCTCCCGCATCCTGACTGCCTGTAGACATAGGTCCTAGCATCCTTACGTTAGGTGCTGGAAGGGGTTGTGTGAAAAGCTTGTGGAAGTGACAGGCCTGCACTCTCGTGTATCTGAGTTCAGTACAGCGATTGCCAACGTCCTTGTTCAATTTGAGTGTAGCTCGGTTCTAGCTCCCCTGAATAAGTGTCTATCAGACATCGGCCTGCAAAGCATACACACTTCTGAGAGATGAGCTCATGGCCTTTACCTCGGCCATCCTGACTGCCTGTACGGTCTGTTTCCACAGCATTTCGTTGAATGTGGGACAGTAGCGAAGTGAGAACCAAGTTTCTGCATTGTCAGTTTCGCAACTAGCAGATGGCTGCCTCCAAGGCATGCACACTCCTTGGATTGAGCTTAGGCTTGTACCTCCCACACGCTGACCGCCTGTATGCTTCGCTTCCAAAGGATTTCGTTAGATACGGGACGCAAGCTTTGTGAGTGGCAAGTGTCTCTTAGCTCAGTCCACGGACATCTGAGGAATTCCGCCCTCAGAAGGGAGCTGCATACTAACTTCCAAACCCGAGTACCACGGTGAAAGCTCTCTGGGCAACTTCCTTCTGCGCGGTGAGCTGACACGCTCTCCTTTTTATTTCCACATGGCGTGCACATGGAGTTACGAACATCCTCACTAGACATGTTTGTCAGAAGCTCATGGGATGCAAGGGGCAAGTGAAGGCTTCTGTGCTTGCGTCTCCAGGTGCGGTAGAGCGGGGTTGACGGAACGACATGACTTACAATGCTGCTACGTTCTCACGGCCATAACAATTCAGCTAGTGTTAAGCTGGCTTGCAGGCATGCTTCCTTTTGAGAGCAGAGCTCAGGGCAGGACCCTCCCCCATCCTGCCTGACTGTAGACATAGCTGCTAACATCCTAATATTAGGTGCTTGGAGAGATTGTGAAAAAAGCATGTGGAAGCGTTGGGCCTGAACTCACGTGTATCTGAGTTGAATACAGCGATTTCCAGCGGCCTTCTTCAATCAGAGTGTAGCTAGTTTCTACCTCCCATGTACGAGTGGATCGCAGACATTTGCCTCCCAGGCTTACACACTTTTGAGAGTTGAGCTTATGGCCTGTACTTCCCACATGCTGCCTGCAGGTACACTTTGCTGCAAACAGGCCTAGGCTCGATGCGTGACTGAAGTGTTGTGAGAGGTAAGCGGAATGTCCTGGCACACAAGACTAGTGCCTCCAAGCTCAATCCAGCGATTTCCTAGTAATTCCTGTCTCAGACTGGTGCTACATACTAAGTTCCATAGGTGAGAAGCTAGCTGAACGCCCTGTCCAAAAGCAACTTACTTCTGAGAGTTGAGCTCACACTCAGTCCCTCACAGTTCCACACTGCCTGCAGAGTGAGTTTCCAACATCTTCACCATAGACGTTTTTCCGAGGCTTCTGAGACGCAAGTGGAACAATGCAGACCTGGAAGGTATGCGCAGGTGCAGGAGAGTGGTAATCTTGGAACCTCCTGACTCAGAATACTGCTGCGTTCTCACTGCCATAAGAACACAGCTGGTTGAAAGCTGGCTTCTAGGCATGCTTCCTTGGGAGAGCTGAGGTCAGGGCAGAACCCTCCCGCATCCTGACTGCCTGTTATGACAGGCATAGGTCTTAGCATCCTTATTTTAGGGGATGGAAGGGGTTTTGTAAAAAGCTTGTGGAAGTGACAGGCCTGCACTCTCCTGTATCTGAGTTCAATACAGCGATTTACAACGTCCTTGTTCAATTGCAGTGTAGCTCGGTTCTAGCTCCACTGAATAAGTGTCTAGCAGACATCGGCCTGCAAAGCATACACACTTCTGAGAGTTAGCTCATGGCCTTTACCTCGCCCATCCTGACTGCCTGTAGGGTCTGCTTCCACAGCATTTTCTTGTATGCGGGACAGTAGCGAAGTGAGAACCAAGTGTCTGCCTTGTCAGTTTCGTGCCTAGAAGACGGCTGCCTCCAAGGTATTCACACTCCTTTGGATTGAGCTTATGGCTTGTAACTCCCACACGCTGAGCGCCTGTATGCTTTGCTTCCAAAGGATTTCATTCGATACGGGACGCAAGCTTTGTGAGCGGCAAGTGTCTCTTAGCTCCATCCAGCGACTTCTGAGGAATTCCTCCCTCAGAAGGGAGCTACATACTAACTTCCAAACCTGAGTACCTCGTTGAAAGCTGTCTCTCTGGGCAACTTCCTTCTGCGAGGTGAGCTGACACGCGGTCCTTCCCAGTTCCACACTGCCTGCCCATGGAGTTACGAACATCCTCACTAGACATGTTTGTCAGAAGCTCATGGGACACAAGGGTCAAGCTGCAGGTTGCAGTGCTTGCGTCTCCAGGTGCGGTAGAGCGGTATTGACGGAACGTCCTGACTTTCAATGCTGCTACGTTTTTACGGCCATAACAACTCAGCTAGTGGAAAGCTGGCTTGCAGGCTTGCTTTCTTTTGAGAGCAAGCCTCAGGGCATGACCCTCCCGCATCCTGCCTGACTGTAGACATAGCTGCTAAAATCCTTATGTTAGGATAAGCATGTTGAAGCGTTGGGCCTGACTCACGTATATCTGAGTTGAATACAGCGATTTCCAATGGCCTTCTTCATCAGAGTGTAGCTAGTTTCTACCTCCCATGTAGGAATGGATAGCAGGCATCTGCCTCCCAGGTGTACACACTTTTGAGATTTGAGCTTATGGCCTGTACTTCCCACATCCTGCCTGCAGGTACACTTCACTGCAAACAGGCCTAGGCTCGATGCGTGACTAAAGTGTTGTGAGAGGTAAGCAGAATGTCCCAGCACACAAGACTAATGCCTCCAAGCTCAATCCAGCGATTTCCTAGTAATTCCTGTCTCAGACTGGTGCTACATACTAAGTTGCATAGGTGAGAAGCTAGCTGAACGCCCTGTCCAAAGGGAACTTACTTCTGAGACTTGAGCTCACACTCAGTCCCACACAGTTCCACACTGCCTGCAGAATGAGTTTCCAACATCTTCACCATAGACGTTTCTCAGAGGCTTCTGAGACGCAAGTGGAACAATGCAGACCTGCAAGGTATGTCCAGGTGCAGGAGAGTGGTAATCTTGGCACCTCCTGACTCAGAATACTGCTGCGTTCTCACTGCCATAAGAACACAGCTGGTTGAAAGCTGGCTTCTAGGCATGCTTCCTTGTGAGAGCCGAGGTCAGGGCAGAACCCTCCTGCATCTTGACTGCCTGTAGACATAGGTCCTAGCATCCTTATGTTAGGTGCTGGAAGGGGTTTTGTTAAAAGCTTGTGGAAGTGACAGGCCTGCACTCTCGTGTATCTGAGTTCAGTACAGCGATTGCCAACGTCCTTGTTCAATTCGAGTGTAGCTCAGTTCTATCTCCCCTGGATAAGTGTCTAACTGACATCGGCCTGCAAAGCATACACACTCCTGAGACTTGAGCTTATGGCCCGCACCTCCCCCATCCTGACTGCCTGTACGGTCTCCTTCCACAGCATTCTGTTGTATGCGGGACAGTAGCGAAGTGAGAACCAAGTGTCTGCTTGTCAATTTCGCTCCTAGCAGACGGCTGCCTCCAAGGCATGCACACTTCTTGGATTGAGCTTGTTGCTTGTACCTCTCACATGCTGACTGCCTGTACGCTCCGCTTCCAAAGGATTTCGTTCGATACGGGACACAAGTTTTGTGAGCGGCAAGTGTCTCTTAGCTCCATCCAGCGACTTCTGAAGAATTCCTCCCTCAGAAAGGAGCTGCATACTGACTTCCAAAACTGAGTACCTAGTTGAAAGCTGTCTCTTGGGGAACTTCCTTCTGCGGGGTGAGCTGACACGCAGTCCTTCCCAGTTCCACACTGCCTGCCCATGGAGTTACGAACATCCTCACTAGACATGTTTGTCAGAAGCTCATGGGACACAAGGAGCTAGCTGCAGGCTGCAATGCTTGCGTCTCCAGGTGCGGAATAGCGGTATTGATGGAACGACCTGACTTACAATGCTGCTACGTTCTCACGGCCATAACAACTCAGCTAGTGGAAAGCTGGCTTGCAGGCATGCTTTTTTTGAGAGCAGAGCTCAGGGCAGGACCCTCCCGCATCCTGCCTGACTGTACACGTAGCTGCTAGCATCCTTATCTTAGGTGCTGGGAGAGGTTGTGAGAAAAGCATGTGGAAGCATTGGGCCTGAACTCACGTGTATCTGAGTTGAATACAGCGATTTCCAACGGCCTTCTTCAATCAGAGTGTAGCTAGTTTCTACCCTCCATGTACGAGTGGATAGCGGTCATCTGCCTTCCCGGTGTACACACTTTTGAGAGTTGAGCTTATGGCCTGTACTTCCCACATCGTGCCTGCAGGTACACTTCACTGCAAACAGGCCTAGGCTTGAGGCGTGACTGAAGTGTTGTGAGAGGTAAGCGCAATGTCCCAGCACAACAGACTAGTGTCTCCAGCTCAAGCCAGCGATTTCCTAGTAATTCCTGTATCAGACTGGTGCTACATATTAAGTTCCATAGGTGAGAAGGTAGCTGAACGCCCTGTCCAAAGGCAACTTACATCTGAGAGCTGAGCTCACACTCAGTCCCTCACAGTTCCACACTGCCTGCAGAATGATTTTCCAACATCTTCACCATTGACGTTTGTCAGAGGCTTCTGAGACGCAAGTGGACAATGCAGACCCGGAAGGTATGTCCAGGTGCAGGAGAGTGGTAATCTTGGAACCTCCGGACTCAGAATACTTCTGGGTTCTCGCTGCCATATGAACGCAGCTGGTTGAAAGCTGGCTTCTAGGCATGCTTCCTTGGGAGAGCTGACGTCAGGGGAGAACGCTTCCGCACCCTAACTGCCTGTAGACATAGGTCCTAGCATCCTTACCATAGGTGCTGGAAGGGGTTGTGTGAAAAGCTTGAGGAAGTGACAGGCCTGCATTCTCGTGTATCTCAGTTCTGTACAGCGATTTCCAACGTCCTTGTTCAATTCGAATGTAGCTCGGTTCTAGCTCCCCTGAATAATTGTCTAGCAGACATCGGCCTGCAAAGCATACACACTTCTGAGAGTTGAGCTCATGGCCTTTACCTCGGCCATCCTGACTGCCTGTACGGTCTCATTCCACAGCATTTCGTTGTATGCGGGACAGTAGCGAAGTGAGAACCAAGTGTCTGCCTTGTCAGTTTCGCGACTAGCAGACGGCTGTCTCCAAGGCATGCACACTCCTTTGGATTGAGCTTATGGCTTGTAACTCCCACACGCTGCCCGCCTGTATGCTTCGCTTCCAAAGGATTTCATTCGATACGGGATGCAAGCTTTGTGAGCGGCAAGTGTCTCTTAGCTCAATCCAGCGAGTTCTGAGCAATTCCTCCCTCAGAAGGGAGCTGCATACTAACTTCCAAACCCGAGTACCTCGTTGAAAGCTGTCTCTCTGGGGAACTTCCTTCTGCGGGGTGAGCTGACACGCCGTCCTTCCCAGTTCCACACTGCCTGCCCATGGAGTTACGAACATCCTCACTAGACATGTTTGACAGAAGCTCATGGGACACAAGGAGCTAGCTGAAGGCTGCAATGCTTGTGTCTCTAGGTGCAGGAGCGCGGTAGACATGGAAAATCCTGACTTACAATGTAGCTTCGTTCTCACAGCCATGAGAACGCAGCTAGTGGAGTGCTGCCTTAGAGGCATGCTTCCTTTTGAGAGGTGAGGTCAAGACAGGACCCTCCGGCATCCTGACTGTCTGTAGGCGTAGCTGCTAACATACTTCCGTTGTGTGCTGGGAGAGGTTGGGGGAAATGCACGTGGAAGCGTGAGGACTGTACCCACGTGTATCTGAGTTGAAGACAGCGATATCCAAATGCTTCTTCAATTAGAGTGTAGCTGGATTCTAACTCCCATGGACGAGTTGGTAGCAGACATCTGCCTCACAGGCATACACACTTCTGAGAGTTGAGCTAATGGCCTGTACCTCCCACAACCTGCCAGAATGTACTTGTTGCTCCTAACAGGCCTAGGCTCGATGCGTGACTCAAGTGTTGTGAGTGGTATATGGAAACTCCTGGCACACAAGACTAGTGCCTCCACACTCAATCCAGCGATTTCCTAGGAATTCCTGTGTTAGACTGGTGGTACATACTAAGTTCCATACGTGAGAGTTTAGCTGAACGCCTTTTCCAAAAGCATCTTCTGAGAGTTGAGCTCACACACAGTCCCTCACAGTTCCACACTGCCTGCAGAGTGAGTTTCGCACGTCTTCACCAGAGACGTTTGCCAGTGGCGACTGAGACGCCTGTGGAACAGTGCAGACCTGGACGGTATCTCCAGGTGCACTAGAGTGGTAATCTTGGAACCTCCTGACTCAGGATACTGCTACGTTCTCACAGCCAGGAGAACGCAGCTGGTTGAAAGCTGGCTTCTAGGTATGCTTCCCTGTGAGAGCTGAGTTGAGGGCAGAACCCTCCCGCATCCTGACTGCCTGTAGACATAGGTCCTAGCATCCTTATGTTAGGTGCTGGAAGAAGTTGTGTGACAAGCATGTGGAAGTGAAAGGCCTGAATTCTCGTGATTCTGAGTTCGATACAGCGATTGCCAACATCCTTGTTCAATTCGAGTGTAGCTCGGTTCTAGCTCCCGTGAATAAGTGTCTAGCAGACATCGGCCTGCAAAGCATACACACTTCTGAGAGTTGAGCTCATGGCCTTTACCTTGGCCATCCTGACTGCCTGTATGGTCTGCTTCCACAGCATTTCGTTGTATGCGGAAAAGTAGCGAAGTGAGAACCAAGTGTCTGCCTTGTCAGTTTCGTGCCTAGCAGACGGCTGTCTCCAAGGCATGCACACTCCTTTGGATTGAGCTTATGGCTTGTACCTCCCACACGCTAACCGCCTGTACCCTTCGCTTCCAAAGGATTTCGTTCGATACGGGACCCAAGCTTTGTCAGCGGAAGTGTCTCTTAGCTCAATCCAGCGAGTTCTGAGCAATTCCTCTCTCAGAAGGGAGCTGCATACTAACTTCCAAATCCGAGTACCTCGGTGAAAGCTGTCTCTCTGGGGAACTTCCTTCTGTGAGTTGAGCTGACACGCGATCCTTCCCAGTTCCACTCTGCCTGCACATGGAGTTACGAACATCCTCACTAGACATGTTTGTCAGAAGCTCGTGGGACGCAAGGGGCAAGCTGCAGGCTGCAATGCTTGCATCTCCAGGTGCGGTATAGTGGTATTGACAAACATTCTGACTTACAATGCTGCTACGTTCTCACGGCCATAATGACTCAGTTAGTAGAAAGCTGGCTTGCAGGCATGCTTCCTTTTGAGAGCAGAGCTCAGGGCAGGACCCTCTCGCATCCTGCTTAACTGTTGACGTAGCTGCTAACATCCTTATGTTAGGTGCTGGAAGAGGTTGAGAGAAAAGCATGTGGAAGCGTTGGGCCTGAACTCACGCGTATCTGAGTTGAATACAGCGATTTCCAACGGCCTTCTTCAATCAGAGTGTAGCTGGTTTCTACCTCCCATGTATGAGTGGATAACAGAGATCTGCCTCCTGAGACTGATAAATCATATTGATAGTATCTATCCTTTATATGATATAATGAAAATGGCAGTATATCTCTGTATATGATCCACAATCACAGTTCAATCATGATATAAACAACAGACATATCCCACCTGAGGGAAATATTACAAACTACTCTGCTTCTCAAAGTGTTCCAGTTCAACAACTAAAAGAAAAGACTGAAAAACTGTCAAAATCCAGAGGAGTCTAAGAAAACATGATGTCTAGTGTAATGTGATATGAGGGATGGTAACTTAGCAAAAACTAAGGAAATCTGAATAAAGTATGGTCTTTGGTTAATGCGAATATTTTAATATTGATTCATTAGCTAATATTTGTACCGTACTAACATAAGATATCGATAATTGGGGAAATTGACTGCGAGTGCATGAGAATTCTCTGTACTATCTTCTCAATTTCCCTATAAATCTTTGTTTTTTTTTTCTAATCAATAAGATTTATTTTGAAAAATGACATAAACGAATCAGGCTCCAGGTGTGGAGATATTTTTAGAATAGATTAATTAATTTTTGCCTTATTCTTAGAGTTCCTTCGATGGAAACAAAGTAAGAATTTTATATCAGAAGGAAAGAAACACTTATGAGCACGTATAATGCCTCCTCAACCTGAAAAACAGGAAAGGATGATAAATAGCAAAAATCAGATAAAAATACTTCTATTATAATAGACACCATATTGCAAGTGCATTTAAAATTAGCAATGAATATAACATTTATTTCCTGGACATTTGTCTTCCAAAGAGTTCACAGTGTTTCGGTGTCAGTTAAAACAGGGGAAGAATCTCAGGGAAGAATCCTTCACATAATAATAGGACCATTGGTAATAATGTGTCTCAGTTCTTTCCAAATCCATAAAGATGCATTTCTTGATGAGTGACTGAGCTGTGAAGAAAGAGATGAGAAACCCTCATCCCTCTGAATTACTTGTGTCAGAATATTTTAACCATAGTACTACGGATAGTAAACTATCCTTATTAACAGGAAATACGTCTCACATTGGAATCTGAGCAATCAGATGGGCAGAGAACAAATGCTTTGACTCGCTCTTCATCTTTTTTTTATTTTTTTTTAATTTTTATTTATTTGTGATAGTCATAGAGAGAGAGAGAGAGAATGAGGCAGAGACACAGGCAGAGGTAGAAGCAGGCTCCATGCCCCGGGAGCCCGACGTGGGATTCGATCCCTGGTCTCCAGGATCGTGCCCTGAGCCAAAGGCAGGCGCCAAACCGCTGCGCCAACCAGGGATCCCACTCTTCATCTTTTAAAGACAAAGGAGAGCTTTTCTATGTACAAAGTCAGTTGTCACGATAGCCTTAGGGAATAAGAGTCTGCAGCATCGAATCCCACTGCACAGCCAGCCAGGATGCCTGCGCTCCAGGTCTTCTTGATCCCAAATCTATGGGCCTGTCCCCCAACACAGGCTGCCACCAGAGGTCATTTGCAATTGCTCTCTTAGGACCTCAGGGGAAGGGGGAAGGAGCTAGATAGGATGGGACCTGTTGAGGCCAAGAAAATTAAGGCCATTCCACTTTAAGTTCAGAGTTAGCACATGTACAGCCATCCCAGGCCCCTGTGAATAAGAGCTGAAATTTACATTACTTCAGTTACAGGAAAAAAAACAAAAGTTTACAGCTTAATGTCCTAGAAAGCCCCACATTAGAATAAAAACTGAGCCCAAGCCAAGAGCAGAAAGCCTCTATTAGAATAAGAACAGAGCTCAATGCCCTTGAAGGCCCCATATCAAAATGTAAAGAGAACTTGAGCAATTGCTCCAGCCCATCTGGAGGTCCCTGAGACCAGCCCTTAAAACTAAGCTAAAAAAAAAAAAAAAAAAACTAAGCTATAACCCACCTCGGGGTCTAAGGCCCTGCTCCGCTATGTCAGGTATACTTGGATGCAAGCTCGAGTTTGTAAATCAACCCTTGTGTGTTTGCATCTGTGTCGGCTCCTTAGTGGTTTCTCAGATTCCCAATCTTGAGCACAACACCCCCATGTCCCCTCCCCACCTGGGCTGACCCCCTGTCCCCTCCCACCCAGGCTGACCCTAAGTCACCTCCCCACCCAAAACAGCTGGGCACAGGCCCTCACATAGGTCCCAAGGGCATGGTGGGCACTGCCGCTGTCTCCGGCCTCCCAGGGGAAGGCAGGAGGTTTTGGCAGGACACCGGGAGCCCGATGTGGGATTCGATCCCGGGTCTCCAGGATAGCGCCATGGCCAAAGGCAGGCGCCAAACCGCTGCGCCATCCAGGGATCCCGCTCTTCATCTTTTAAAGACAAAGGAGAGCTTTTCTATGTACAAAGTCAGTTGTCACGATAGCCTTAGGGAATAAGAGTCTGCAGCATCGAATTCCACTGAACAGCCAGCCAGGACGCCCGCGCTCCAGGTCTTCTTGATCCCAAATCCCTGGGGTTCTCTAGACAGCCTGCTCCCATCATAAGCCCTGGTGTCCCATAGAGTACCCAGGGGTTGCAAGGAGGAGGGAATGCCGGGAGCCCCCGACAGGGTGGGTGCAGGTGGGTGGAGCACAGGATGCACTGTGCCCTGCCTCCTCCCACTGTCCCTCCTGGAGGTCGGCACACCCTGCACAGGACACCAGCCCCTAACCCAGAGGGACCTGGGCTGGCCTGGCCCCGGGCTCTGTGGGGGCTGGGGTGATTTGATCCCATTAGGGATCCAGCCCCCCATGGCCCTGGCCAGGCCTGGATTCTGGCCCCCGGCTGAGCGAGCCCTCTCACAGCTGAATGTGGCCTCCTGGGCCCTGGGTGCGCCTCACTCATCCGGGTCGCTGACCTAGGGCAGCCCTAGGGATCCCAGGACCCCCCAGGGTGGGGAGAGCAGGGGTAGGCCGGTGGGCCCCACCAACACCCACAGCAGAAGACAGGCTCCTCCAGGTGCTGGGGCCCCAGGGGACCCGAGGCCCGGGTCCAGCTGCCCTGTGGGGACCCAGCGCAGGAGCCCATGAGCTGCAGGTCCAGGTCAGCTCTGCTGTCCTCAGAACCGTCTCTCAGGCTGAAACCTCAGGACACACGCCCCCACACGGAGTCCACACATGCTCCCAGGTGGGGGACTCCAGCCCCCGCGCCCCCACCCCATGTGATTCTTACCCTCCCCTAAAGGACAGAAAGGTCTCCCTCCCCAGGGGAAGGCATGCACTCTTGGCTCTGAGCCCGTTTGCTGTAGAAAGTCAAGAAAGTGTTGTGGTGTGAAAATGCACAGCCAGCCCATTTCTGTGTCTCCAGGAACTCTGTGCACGGGGCGTGGAGAGACCCCCAGAGAGGAGGAGGGGGCACCACCCAGGCTCCAACCAGCCCCTGCAGGGGCGCCGCCAGGCACACACACAGCTGAAGTCCCCACCTGCCTTCCAGGGGCGGCCAGACACCAGGGTCAGGACCCCACGGACTTTACTGGGACTCAGCCTGTGCCCCGCGGGCCAGGAGGGGCTGGGACAGAGTGACTGTCAGGGAGCCTCAGGTCACCAGGGTCTGTGCAAAGCGACCTAGGGGGTCTGTGCTCCCTCTGTCATGGAGGCCTGGGCTGGCCGGGTTCCGGGGCACTTCCTCCCCTCCCCATATCCCCGTGCCTGTGTGCCTCAGGCACAGAGGGCCTGTAGGGCGGTCAGTGTGGCCCTGGAAGGGAGGTCAGGGCAGCAGGCCCTGTTCTTGTGCCCAAGATTGCAAATCCGAGAAACCACCAAGGAGCTGACACGGATGCAAACACATGAGGGTTTATTTACAAGCTCCAGCATGGGTCCAAATGTACCCGACACTGCGGAGCAGGGACTTGGACCCTGAGACTAAGAGGCGGCGTAGCAGCTTTATAGGGGCCAGTGGCCCATGGGATACACAGAAAGGTGCACAGTCATGTCGGTCCACACGCAGGTGGCCGATTGAATTACATCTTACCCTATAGTATCCATTTGAGCTGGCCTATTACTTTGGTCAGAATTGGCGTGCAGTTTTGGCGGCACAAAGCAGGGTTACATTGTTATGAGCTGATTTCGGATTAGGGTGTGCCCAGCGGCTCGACTAGGGTGGGGCAGAGCCTTAAGCAATAAGCAGGTTATGTGGGGGTCATACAGGAGGTGGCAGGTGTAGCACAAAATGGAATCAGTCCTGCTCTGCTTGTCCAGGGGTAGGGGATTTTTGTTAAATTCCCTGGGTCCCACATTCCCCCCTTTTTCAGAGGATCTTATGCAGGATCCAATCAAGGGTCCAGGTTGCTCTTAGGGTGAGCCAGGTGGAATGATTAAACCAGGATTTTAACCAACCTTGTTGCTGTTCTCGCTGCCATTTATATTCCAGCTAAGAAGCAGCATTCTACGTTTAAGGCAGCACATACCCCCCCACACACACCACACACACACCCTTTGTTGTAAGAAGACTAAGTCTAATCCCTTTCTATTTTGAAGGACAACCTCAGACTAGGGAGTCTTGGAGGTGCGAAATTAGTGAGAATGGCGCACTCTTAGCTTTAGGGGATTGTCCTTGTCCGGGTGGCTTTTCCATTCTAGAACAAAGTTCTTGAGAACGGTGTGTGGGTCAGCTGGCTGGACGTGGGTGTAGTGGACCCAGGGAGTAATCCCGTCGACCTTGAGAACAGTGGGAGTGGTCAGGATCACGGTGTAAGGTCCCTTGCAGCGAGGTTGAAGGGTCCGGTGTTGGTATCTCCACACGTACACACGTACACCCAGTCACCTGGCCAATATCGATGGGGATCCGGGGGTGGCCCACTCTCATAGAGGACCCTCAGCTTAGGCCACACCTGCTCATGGGTTCATGACATTTGGAGGGAGAAAAGAAGTTGGTGATCATCAAATTCAGCAAGCACCTCAAGTTTTAAAATGGGGATAACAGGTGGCGGAAGACCGAACATGATCTCGTAGGGAGTCAGTCCCATCTTATATGGGGAGTTCCTCACCCTATATAGGGCGAAGGGGAGGAGAGTCACCCAGTCCCTGCCAGTCTCCAGGGCTAATTTAGTTAAGGTCTCCTTTAATGTTCTGTTCATCCTTTCTACCTGTCCTGAGCTCTGGGTCCTATATGCACAATCTAATTTCCAATCTGCCCCAAGTACTAGTGCCACTCCCTGTGTTACCTTAGAGAAGAATCCTGGGCCCTTGTCTGACCCAATCTTAACAGGAAAACCATATCTCGGTAAGATGTCTTCCAGCAGTTTCTTGGTCACGATCTGTGCCGTTTCATGTTTGGTGGGAAATGCCTCTGTGCATCCTGAAAAAGTATCTACAAACACTAATAAATACCTGTATCCGTATTTTCCAGGTTTTACCTCAGTGAAGTCCACTTCCCAGTAGGCTCCTGGGTGGTCCCCCAGGAGCCAGGTGCCTGGGTTAGATCCATGGGCGGTGCCATTAGTTAACTGGCATGAATGGCAGCTTGCCACGATCTGCTCGATCTTTGCTCGAGAGTCTTTAATAGTGATCTTTGCATGTCGTATGAGGTCTTCCATCTTCCTTGTTCCCGTGTGAGTACTCCGATGCGTATTGGATAGGACTCGCCGTCCCAGTTCCTCTGGCAAGATGATGCTGGAGTCTGTGGCCCTCCACCAGCCACACAGTCACTGGGTCATAGGGAAGCGTTTGATCCAGTGTAAGTCAGCATCACTATAGTTGGGGGTGTCCGGCAGGGTCCGTTCCCCCGGATCAGGTAGCGTGGTTGCTAAGATCTGGGTCACCAAAAGGGACACCTCCTTTGCTTTTAAATCGGCTAGCCGGTTTCCCCTGGCTACTGGTGTGTCTGCCTTTTGGTGCCCCGGACAGTGGATGATGGCTAGGGCCTTGGGCAGCCAGAAGGTCCTCAGGAGTTCAAGAATCTCCATTTTGTTTTTAACAGTCTTTGCCCCTGCTGTCAGAAGCTCTCTCTCTCTCTGTAAAGGGCTCCGTGAATGTGAGCGGTGGCAAAGGTGTACCTGCTGTCGGTGTAGATGTTTATTCGTTTACCTTCCCCCATGGTCAGCGCCTTGGCCAGTGGGATCAGTTCTGCCCATTGAGCCAACATTCAGGCTGTCAATGGCTCCGCCCAGACGGTCTCTGTCTCCGTGGTTATGGTATGGCTGCCCCCGCAAATCAGACTCCTTCTCGGACAAAACTGCTGTCGTCCGTGTACCAGGTGGCATTGGCGTTCGGCAGTGGCTGGTCCTGGAGATCAGCGCTGATTCCGTACACCTGTGCCAAAATATCTTGACAGTCATGCAGAGGGGGGTCCCAGTCTGGGTTGGGGAGTAGCGTTGCCAGATTCAGGGTTGTCAGTGGCTTAAATAAAATTCTGGTGGGGTTTAGCAGTAGGCTCTGATAATGGGTCAGATGGGCATTGCTGATCCAGCTGTCTGGGGGCTGTTTAAGGACCCCTTTAATAGCATGTGGGGTGGTAACATGCAGTTCTTCCGGACTTTTTCTATTATAGACTCGTTCTGCTATTATCACTAAGTCCTGCAAGCTCTTCTCTCCCAGTCTCTACTCTTTGAAATTTCTTTTTAATGTTCAGAATGGCCTGGTTAACAAAAGCCATGATAATTGTGGCCTTTGTTTCCGGGGCTTCTGGGTTTATAGGGGTGTACTGCCTAAAAGCCTCTATTGCTCCCTCTAAGAAGACTGCTGGACTCTCATCCTTACCCTGTCTCACATCATACACCTTGGCCAGATTGGTAGTCTTGCACGCGGCAGCCTGGAGACCTGCCATTAGAGTCTGGCGGTGGACCCGGAGTCTCTCCTTACCTTCAGGCAAGTTGTGTGCTTTGGGGAGTAAAAACGGGTTTTAGCCAAGGAGGGGAATTCTCGATCATGTCCTGACAGGCCAGGATGTTGGGCATCTGGTCAGGGTGGCCATCTGGTTTGTCCCTGAAGTTCACGGCCTTAAGCTGTAAGATAATAGGTAGGTGAAAATTTCCTTCTCGGGGCCATCCCACGTCAAAGGTTGGCCATTCTGATATGCAATAAATTTGGAATCTCTCTCTCTGTATGTCTATGCTCAGAATAAGAGCTCTTTCCCTAACATCCGAGAAGTGGGAGAGCATAAGAGACAAGGGTATGGTTTGCATCTGCCCCATTATGTCCCCCGTCCACACCAAGGCACAGACAGTTATGACAGTTCACAAATAACACAGTCAAACACACAGTTAACAAGAACACAGTAACACAGACCAGCACACAAACAGGTAACAGACCAGCGCGCAAACAGGTAACAAGAACACAGTAACAGACAAACATCCTAGTGCGGCTACGGAGACAAGACAGAAAGTAATCCAAAGGGCTGGCAGCTGGACCTACTTTCAGATGAGGACCCCCGTCCTCCATACAGATGAGGACCCCCGTCCTCTTTACGGATGAGGACCCCGTCCTCCATATGGATGAGGACACCCATCCTCCTTATGGATGAGGACCCCATCCTCCTTATGGATGAGGACCCCATCCTCCATACAGAGGAGGACCCCTGTCCTCCTTACGGATGAGGACCCCTCCTCCTTATGGATGAGGACCCCCGTCCTCATACGGATGAGGACCCCCATCCTCCATACAGAGGAGGACCCCCATCCTCCTTACAGATGAGGACCCCCTGTCCTCCTTATGGATGAGGACCTCCATCCTCCATATGGAGGAGGACCCCCGTCCTCCTTACGGATGAGGACCCCCTATCCTCCTTATGGATGAGGACCTCCATCCTCCATACAGAGGAGGACCCCCATTCTCCTTACGGATGAGGACCCCCGTCCTCCTTACGGATGAGGACCCTGTCCTCCATATGGATGAGGACCCCCATCCTCCTTACATATGAGGACACTCGTCCTCCATACAGATGAGGACCTCCGTCCTCCTTACAGATAGGACCACCATCCTCCAGGCAGGGGCAAGGGACTTCTCCTCAAGACCCCCGGTTGATGGCCCACCAGTGCGTCCGCCTAACCCAATGCCGACCTAATACAGATTGGAATTCCTACAGGTTAGAGCTCTCAGAGAATATGCGTGCAAAAGGTGGAAAAAGTTGAGTGCACTCACCACGCGTGAAACCCTCCGGATAAGGTCCTGGAGGTCTCTCAGATCCTGGACAAGCCCCCAAATGTTGTGGCCAAGATTGTGAATCCTAGAAACCACCGAGAAGCCGACACTGATGCAAACACAAGAGGGTTTATTCACAAGCTGGAGCATGGGTCTAAGCATACCCGACACAGCGGAGCAGGGACTTGGACCCCGAGACTAAGAGGCATAGCAGCTTTATAGGGGCCAGTGGCCCATGGGATACACAGAAAGTTGCACAGTCATGTCGGTCCACACGCAGGTGGCCGATTGAATTACATCTTACCCTATAGTATCCATTTGAGCTGGCCTATTACTTTGGTCAGAATTGGCGTGCAGTTTTGGTGGGCACAATGCAGGGTTACATTGTTATGGGCCAATTTCTGAGTAGGGTGTGCCCAAAAGCTTGACTAGGGTGGGGCAGCACCTTAAGCAATAAGCAGGTTATGTAGGGGTCATACAGGAGGTGACAGGTGTAGCACAAAATGAAATCAGTCCTGCTCTGCTTGTCCAGGAGTAGGGGATTTTTGTGAAATTTCCTGGGTCCCGGGATCCGTGGGTGGTGCAGTGGTTTAGTGCCTGCCTTTGGCCAGGGGTGCGATCCTGGAGACCCAGGATCGAATCCCATGTCGGGCTCCCGGTGCATGGAGCCTGCTTCTCCCTCTGCCTATGTCTCTGCCTCTCTATCTCTCTCTCGCTGTGTGACTATCATAAATAAATAAAAAGAAATTTCCTGGGTCCCACACTGACTGCATGTACACTTCGCTTCTAACAAGCCTAGGTTCGTTGCATGACAGAAGTTGTGTGAGAGGCAATTGGAAGGTGCAGGCCAGGAGACAAGTGTCTTCAAGCTCAATCCAGTGACTACCGAGGAATTCCTCTCATACATTGCTACTACATACTAACTTCCATACAAGAGAAGCTAGCTGAACGCAGTGTCCAGGGGAACTTGATTCTGAGAGGTGAGACTCCACACAGTCGCTCACAGTTCCACACTGCCTGCAGATAGAGTTTCGAACATCCTCACTAGACATGTTTGTCAGAAGCTCATGGGATGCAAGGGCCAGCTGCAGGCTTCAATGGTTGTGACACCAGGTGCAGTAGCACGGTATTCATGGAGCGTCCCGCCTTACAATGCTGCTACATTCTCATGGCCATCAGAATGAGCTAGTGGAAAGCTGAATTATACGCATGCTTCCTTTAGAGAGCTGAGCTCAGGGCAGGACCCTCCCGCATCCTGTCTGCCTGTAGACGTAACTGCTAATATCCTTATGTTAGGTGCTAGGAGAGGGCGGTGAAATGCATGTGGAAGTGTCAGGCCTTTACTCACGAATATCTGAGTTGAATACAGGGATTTCAAACGGCCTTCTTCAAAGAGTGTAGCTAGTTTCTAACTCCCATGTATGAGTGGGTAGCAGACATCTGCCTCCCAGGTGTACACACTTTTGAGAGTTGAGCTTATGGCCTGTACTTCCCACATCCTGCCTGCAGGTACACTTCGTTGCTAACAGGCCTAGGCTCCATGCGTGACTGATGTGTTGTGAGAGGTAAGTGGAAAATCCCGGCACACAAGACTAGTGCTTCCAAGCTCAATCCAGCGATTTCCTAGTAATTCCTGTCTTAGGTGCTACATACTAAGTTCCATACGTGAGAAGCTAGCTGAACCCCGAGTCCAAAAGCATCTCTCTTCCGAGAGTTGAGCTCACACCCTGTCCCTCACAGTTCCACACTGCCTGCAGAATGAGATTTTAACATCTTCACCAGAGACGTTTGTCAGAAGCTTGTGAGACGCAAGAGGAATCATGCAGGCCTGGAAGGTGTCTCCAGGTGCAGTAGAGTGGTATTCTTCAAACCTCCTGAGTTAGAAGACTGCTATGGTCTCACGGCCATTAGAATGCAGCTAGTTGAAAGCTGGCTTCTAGGCATGCTCTCTTGTGAGAGCTGAGCTCAGGGCAGGACCCTCCCGCATCCTGCCTACCCATAGTCGTAGCTGCTAACTTCCTTACGTTAGGTGCTAAAAGAGGTTGGAGAAATGCGAGTGGAAGTTTCAGGATGGTACTCACGTGTATCTGAGTTCAATACAGCGATTGCCAACGTCCTTGTTCAATTAGAGTGTAGCTCGGGTATACCTCACCTCGATAAGTGTCTAGCAGTCATCGCCCTGCAAAGCATACACACTTCGGAGAGTTGAGCTTATGGCCTTTACCTCCCCCATCCTGACTGCCTGTACGTTCTGCTTCCACAGCATTTCGTTGTATGCGGGAGTGTAGCGGAGTGAGAACCAAGTGTCTGCCTTGTCAATTTCGTGCCTAGCTGACAGCTGCCTCCAAGGCATGCACACTCCTTTGCTTTGAGCTTAGGACTTGAACATCCCACATGCAGACCGCCTGTACGCTTCGCTTCAAAGGATTTCGTTCGATACGGGACGCAAGTTTTGCGAGAGGCAACTGTGTCTCCGGGCCTCCTCTCCGGGCCTCTGTGGTCTGACAGCTTGGTGGCAGCGAGTGGTCTGTGTGGTGTCTGGGGATGGGATGTGGTGCTGATTGTCAGGTGCACATCTGCCTGGTAGATGCACCTGCGGGGATCAGTGACGGGGTGGGCGTCAGCACCTCTGGCCTACAGTGGGCAGTGTTGTGCTGCTCCCTGAGACTCGGGGCTGATGGGGGGAGGCGGGTGGGGACGCTGGGTCCTCTGGCTCTAGGGCTGAGGATTCCGTCCCCCAGTCTGCAGGCCCTCCACAGAAGAGCCACCAACCCCCGGTTCCCTGCTGCTTCCCTCAGAACCCTGCTTTCACTCTGCCTGCATCCGAGGTTCTTTTGTTTTTTTTTTTTTTCTCAGACTGTTGTGCCCAAGATTGCGAATCTGAGAAACCACCAAGAAGCCGATTCCGATGCAAACACACGTGGGATTATTTACAAACTCGATCTTGTGTCCAAGTATACCCGACACTGCAGAGCAAGGACTTGGACCCCGAGGTGGGTTTTAGCTTAGTTTTAAGGGCTGGTCTCGGGGACCTCAAGAAGGGCTGTAGCAAATCCTCAAGTTCTGTTTACATTTTGATATGGGGCCTTCAAGGACATTGAGCCCTGTTCTCATTCTAATAGGGGCTTCCTGCCCTTGGCCTGGGCTCAGTTTTGATTCAATTGTGGGGCTTTCTAGGACATTAAGCTGTAAACAGCAAAGGTTCCACACCTGGAAGGGGGACGTCACACTGTCCCTATTTGCTGAAGATGCGGAACTAGAAACAGGAAACCCCAGAGTCTCCACCAAAACCTGTTAGAACTAAGGAGTGAGTTCAATAAAGTCACGGGACACAAACTGACCCTACAGAGCAGAGTTGCCTTGTTGTGTCCCGACAATGAGCACTCAGGAAGGAAAGGAAGGACGTGAAGGCCTTATTAGGAGCATCAAGGAGAATAAATAATGAGACAGAACCAAAGGAGCACAAGACTTGTGCACTGAGCCATACCAGGCTCTAGGAGGCCGTCTTGGGCTCGTGGGGTGGGAGCCTCATCTTGTGAAAATGTCCGCAGTTCCTGAAGCTACCCTCAGTTTCAATGTCATTCCTATCAAAATCATGGTGGCAGATCTTAGAAATAGAAGAAAAAACCCAAAACCCATAACATCCAACCCCCACAACAAATGACCCCGGAGAGCAAATCAGTATTGGAGAAGCATGACAGAGTGGGACGCAGCACTTTCCTATTTCAAAAGATGTCAGAGAGACACAGGAAAAAGCAGTGTGATTCTCGGGCCCCCGGCTGGCTCCGTCGGTTAAGCATCCGACTCCTGACCTCACCTCCGGTCCTGATCTCAGGGGTCGTGAGTTCTAGCCCTGTGCTGGGCCATGGACGAGGTGTGGAGCCTACTTAGACAAACCAGACCCACGGGGGGTGGTCCTGGCATAAGCTGAAAGAGCAAAACAGAGTCCAGAAGGAAATGTGCTCTGATAGAACTGATTTTTTTAACTTAATTTAAACCCAATTAATTAACGTAGAGTGTATTATACTTTCAGAAGAATTCAGGGATTCACC
Source organism: Canis lupus familiaris (assembly GCF_011100685.1). NCBI lineage: Eukaryota > Metazoa > Chordata > Mammalia > Carnivora > Canidae > Canis > Canis lupus. The sequence continues at coordinate 30,773 of NW_023331255.1, forward strand.
AGTTGGAGATAACAGCAGTGCTCGTGACATCACGTGACCTCCTTCATGCCAGTCCCCTGTTATCCGCCCCCTCCAGCTACCCTCAGTTTGTTTCCTATCATTAAGAGTCTGTATTTCCTGTATCCGTTTTCATCTTGTTTTTCCTTCCCTTCACAGTTGTTCATCTGCTTTGCTTCTTTAATTACACTTATGAATGAAATCACACGTCATTCTCTTTCCCGAGTGACTTACTTCACTTAACATGATCCCTTTAGTTCTTTCCACATCATTGCAAATGGCAAGATTTCCTTCTCTTTGATAGCTGAGTTCCATTCCTCTCTCTATGACCATCATCTATCTCCCATCCTCTTTATCCATCATCTGCCACAGGGCACCGAGGCTCCTCCCACAGTGTGGCTACTGTGAACCCGGCTGCTGTGGACATTGGGGTGCAGTTGTCCAAGACTCACTGCATCTGTATCTTCGGAGTGAGCTCCAGGCCGTTCACCTGCTGGTCGCAGGGCGGCTCTATTTGTAACTTCCTGAGGGGCCTCCACACTGATTCCAGGGTGGCTGCACCAACCCGCGATCCCGCCCACAGTGGAAGAGGGTTGAGTGAGTTTTGCAGGATGTGGTAAAAGTCTGGTCCACATTTCATTTCGCGTCCTGTGGGCTCCAATCCCTTGTCCTTAAGTATTTCTGGGGAAGCCGGGTGTTGGGCTCCTTTTCAGTGAGATGTTGCCAAAGCTAACAGGTCCCAGCTGAAGCCTGAAAGGAGGCAGGTGTGGCCCATATAGCACCAGCTGCCTCCTGCATAGTCTCCTGTAGCGCCTGAGCATCCCGCAGGGGGGGCCTGAGCCCAGGCCCCTCCCATGGGGCGAGCATGTGCAGTAGACCTCCTCTGCCTGCACTAACAGGAGCCCGCCTGTGCTGGGGAGGCCTTCGGAAGACATGGGGACGCGTCTATGCTGATGAGCTGCAGACTCCTCAGGACCCGCGAGGAGTCTTCAGGGGGTAATTGGGCCACATTCATGCTGACAGGAGCCCCTGGGCCGCCTCAGGACCCGCGGGGAGGCTTCAGGAAGATGTGGGCCCACATTCACGGTGACAGGAGCCCTGAGCACCTCAGGACCCGCGGGGAGGTTTCAGGAAATTGTGGGCCCGCATCCACGCTGACAGGCACCCCTGAGCAGCTTCACGACCCACGGGGAGGCTTCAGGAAGATATGGGCCCACATCCACATTGACAGGAGTCCCTGAGCTGCCTCAGTACAAGTCTATTTTTAACTCTTTGAGGAACCTCCACACAGTTTTCCAGAGTGACTGCACCAGTTCACATTCCCACCAGCAGTGTAAGAGGGTTCCTTTTCTCCGCATCCTCTCCAACATTTGTGGTTTCCTGCCTTGTTAATTTTCCCCATTCTCACTGGTGTGAGGTGGCATCTCATTGTGGTTTTGATTTGTATATCCCTAAGGGCAAGTGATGCAGAGCATGGTTTCATGTGCATGTTGGCCATGTCAGTGTCTTCCTCTGTGAGATTTCTCTTCATGTCTTTTGTCCATTTCATGATTGGATTGTTTGTCTCTTTGGTGTTGATTTTAAGAAGTTCTGTATAGATCTTGGAAACTAGCCCTTTATCTGATACATCTTTTGCAAATATCTTCTCCCATTCTGTAGGTTGTCTTTTAGTTTTGTTGACTGTATCCTTTGCTGTGTAAAAGCTTCTTATCTTGATGAAGTCACAATAGTTCATTTTTGCTTTTGTTTCTTTTGCCTTCATGGATGTATCTCGCAAGAAGTTGCTGTGGTCAAGTTTAAAACGGATGTTGCCTGTGTTCTCCTCTATGATTTTGATGGACTCTTGTCTCACATTTAGATCTTTCATCCATTTTGATTTTATCTTTGTGTATGGTGAAAGAGAGTGGTCTAGTTTAATTCTTCTGAAGTTGGATGTCCAATTTTCCCAGCACCATCTATTGAAGAGACTTTCTTCCAATGGATAGTCTTTCCTCCTTTATCGAATATTAGTTGACCATAAAGTTCAAGGTCCACTTCTGGGTTCTCTATTCTGTTCCATTGATCTATGTGTCTGTTTTTGTGCCAGTACCATACTGTCTTGATGACCACAGCTTTGTAGTACAAGCTGAAATCTGGCATGTGATGCCACCAGATATAGTTTTCTTTTTTAAAATTCCCCTGGCTTGGGATCCCTGGGTGGCACAGCGGTTTGGCGCCTGCCTTTGGCCCAGGGCGTGATCCTAGAGACCTGGGATCGAGTCCCACGTCGGGCTCCCGGTGCATGGAGCCTGCTTCTCTCTCTGCCTGTCTCTCTGCCTCTCTCTCTCTCTCTCTCTGTGTCACTATCATAAATAAATAAAAAATAAAATAAATAAAATAAAATAAAATAAAATAAAATAAAATAAAATAAAATAAAATAAATTCCCCTGGCTTTTCAGGGTCTTTTCTGATTCCACACAAATCTTAAAATAATTTGTTCTAACTCTCTGAAGAAAGTCCATAGTATTTTGATAGGGATTGCATTAAACGTGTACATTGCCTGGGTAACATTGACATTTTCACAATATTAATTCTGCCAATCCATGAGCATGGAATATTTTTCCATCTCTTTGTGTGTTCCTCAATTTCTTTCAGAAGTTTTCTATAGTTTTTAGGGTATAGATCATTTACCTCCTTGGTTAGGTTTATTCCTAGGTATCTTATGATTTGGGTGCAATTGTTAATGAGATTGACTCCTTAATTTCTCTTTCTTCAGTCTCATTGTTAGTGTATAGAAATGCCATTGATTTCTGGGCATTGATTTTGTATGCTGCCACGCTACCAAATTGCTGTATGAGTTGTAGCAATCTTGGGGGGAGAGGGTTTTAGGGTTTTAGGTTTTCTAGGTAGAGTATCATGTCATCAGCAAAGAGGGAGAGTTTGACCTCTTCTTTGCCAATTTGAATGCCTTTAATGTCTTTTTGTTGTCTGATTGCTGAGGCTAGGATTTCCAATACTATGATGAATAGCAGTGGTGAGAGTGGATATCCCTGTCTTGTTCCTGATCTTAGGGGAAAGGCTCCCAGTGCTGCCCCATTGAGAATGATATTTGCTGTGGGCTTTTCGTAGATGGCTTTTAAGATGTCGAGGAATGTTCCCTCTATCCCTACACTCTGAAGTGTTTTGATCAGGAATGGATGCTCTATTTTGTCAAATGCTTTCTCTGCTTCTAATGAGAGGATCATATGGTTCTTGGGTTTTCTTTGTTGATATGATGAATCACATTGATTGTTTTATGAGTGTTGAACCAGCCTTGTGTCCCGGGGATAAATCCTACTTGGTCATGGTGAATAATATTCTTAATGTATTGTTGGATCCTATTGGCTAGTATCTTGTTGAGAATTTTTGCATCTATGTTCATCAAGAATATTGGTCTGTATTCTCCTCTTTGGTGGGGTCTTTGTCTGGTTTTGGAATTAAGGTGATGCTGGATTCATAGAATGAATTTGGAAGTACTTCATCTCTTTCTATCTTTCCAAACAGCTTTAGTAGGATAGGTATGGTTTCTTCTTTAAACGTTTGATAGAATTCCCCTGGAAGCCATCTGGCCCTGGACTTTTGTGACTTGGGAGGTTTTGGATGACTGCTTCAATTTCCTCCCTGGTTATTGGCCTGTTTAGGTTTTCTATTTCTTCCTGTTCCAGTTTTGGTAGTTTGTGGCTTTCCAGGAATGCGTCCATTTCTTCTAGATTGCCTAATTTATTTCCGTATAGCTATTCATGTTTTTAAAATCGTTTGTATTTCCTTGTGTTGGTAATGATCTCTCCTTTCTCATTCACGATTTTATTAATTTGAGTCTTCTCTCTCTTCTTTTTAATAAGACTGGCTAATGGTTTATGTATATTATTAATTCTTTTAAAGAACCAACTCCTGGTTTTGTTGATCTGTTTCACATTTCTTGTGGTCTCAATTTCCTTGAGGTCTGCTCAAATTTTAATTAAATCTCTTATTCTGTTGAGTGTAAGATCTAGCTGCTGTTTTTTTCTCTAGCTCCTTTATGAGTAAGGTTAGCTTTTGTACTTGAGTTCTTTCCAGTTTTTGAATGGATGCTTGTATTGTGATGTATTTGCCCCTTAGGACTGCTTTTGCTGCATGCCAAAGATTTTGAACGTTTGTATCTTCATTCTCATTAGTTTCTATGAATCTTTTTAATTCTTCCTCAATTTCCTGGTTGACCTTTTCATCTTTTAGCAGGATGGTCCTTAACCTCCACGTGTTTGAAGTCCTTCCAAACTTCTTGTTATGATTTAGTTCTAATTTCAAGGCATTATGGTCTGAGAATATGCAGGGGACGATCTGAATCTTTTGGTATCGGTTCAGATGGAATTTGTGACCCAGTATGTGATCTATTCTGGAGAAAGTTCCATGTGCACATGGGAAGAATGTTTATTCAGTTGCGTTTGGATGTAAAGTTCTGTAGATATCTGTGAAATCTATTTGCTCCAGTGTATCATTTAAAGCTCTCGTTTCTTTGGAGACGTTGTGCTTAGAAGACCTATCGAGGGTAGAAAGACCTAGATTGAAGTCACCAAGTATAAAATAATTATTATCTAAGTATTTCTTCACTTTCGTTATTAATTGGTTTAAATATTTGGCAGCTCCGATATTCGGGGAATATATATTGAAGATTGTTAAGTCCTCTTGTTGGATAGATCCTTTAAGTATGATTTAGTGTCCGTCTTCATCTCTCACTATAGTCTTCGGGGTAAATTTTAGTTTATCTGATATAAGGATGGCTACCCCTGCTTTCTTTTGAGGACCATTTGAATGGTAAATGGTTCTCCAACCCATTATTTTCAGATTGTAGGTGTCCTTCTGTCTAATATGAGTCTCTTGTAGACAGCAAATAGTTGGGTCCTGCTTTTTTATCCAGTCTGAAACCCTGCACCTTTGAAGGGGTCATTACGCCTGTTCACGTTCAGAGTTACTATCAACAGATATGAGTTTAGTGTCATCATGACATCTATTCAGTCCTTGTTTTTGTGGATTGTTCCACTGAACTTCTTCTTAAAGGGGAATTTTAAGAGTCCCCCTTAAAATTTCTTGCAGAGCTGGTTTGGAGGTCACATATTCTTTCAGTTCCTGCCTGTCTTGGAAGCTCTTTATCTCTCCTTCCATTTTGAATGAGAGCCTTGCTGGATAAAGTATTCTTGGTTGCATGTTCTTCTCATGGAGGACACTGAATATATCCTGCCAGCCCTTTCTGCCCTCCAGGTCGCTGTGGAGAGGTCTGCTCCTCCCCAGAAAGGTCAGGGATTTCTTGTCTCTTGCTGCTTTAAGGATCTTCTCTTTATCTTGAAATTTGCAGGCTTCACTATTAAATGTCGAGGTGTTGGACAGTTTTTATTGATTTTAGGGGGGATCTCTCTATTTCCTGGATCTGAATGCCTGTTTCCCTTCCCAGATTAGGAAAGTTTTCAGCTATGAATTGTTCAAATACATATTCTGGCCCTGTCCTTTTCGGCGCCCTCGGGACCCCCAATTACACGTAGGTTTTTCTTCTTCAGGCTGTCGTTTATTTCCCTTAATCTGTCTTCCTGGTCTTTTAATTGTCTGTCTCTTTTTTCCTCAGTTTCCCTCTTTGCCATCAACTTGTCTTCTATGTCACTCACTCGTTCTTCCACCTCGTTAACCCTCGTCGTTAGGACTTCTAGTTTGGATTGCATCTCATTCAATTGATTTTTACTTTCTGCCTGATTGTATCTAAATTCTGCAGCCATGAAGTCTCTTGAGTCCTTTTTGCTTTTTTCTAGAGCCACCAGTAGCTGTATAATAGTGCTTCTGAATTGGTTTTCTGACATTGAGTTGTAATCCAGATTTGTAACTCTGTGGGAGAGAGGACTGTTTCTTTCTTTTGAGGTGAGGTTTTCTTTCTAGTCATTTTGCTCAGTGCACAGTGGACAAAAACAAGTTGTATTGGGAATAGGAGAAAAAGAGAGAAGAGAAAGAAGGAAGGAGAAGAGAAAAAGAAAAAAGGAAAAAGGAAGAAAAAAAGCAAGAAAGAGAATAAAAGGAGAAAGAAAAAGAAAGAAAGGGGCGAAAGGGTGGGGGAAGCAATCAGAAATTAAAAAACCGGGATCCCTGGGTGGCGCAGAGGTTTGGCGCCTGCCTTTGGCCCAGGGCGCGATCCTGGAGACCCTGGATCGAATCCCACGTCTGGCTCCCGGTGCATGGAGCCTGCTTCTCCCTCTTCCTGTGTCTCTGCCTCTCTCTCTCTCTCTCTCTCTCTCTCTCTCTCTCTCTGTGACTATCATAAATAAATAAAAATAAAAAAAAAGAAATTAAAAAACCATGGGGAAGTATCTTCTGATTCTGTATAGTTTATGTCCCTTGACTTCCCCTGGAACTTGGCCGTCTAGCTGGTCTTCTGGTGGGAGGGGCCAGAATGTGCTGATTTTCAGGTGTTAGCCCTTGGGGGAGCTCCTCTCCCCCTGCCTGATGAAGTGCTCAGTGGGGGTTGTATACCCCGTGACTTCCAAGGAGGAACAACCCCAGTGGCAGTGGCCAGGTCTGAACACCTGTATTCAGCCCCCGCAGTAACTCTGGAGCAGTCCATCTGCAGGGCCTGGAGGCTCCGGGGCAGGGCTGCTGATCTGCTCAGCTCTGGGCAGGAGTGTCCTTGCTGTCCTCGGTCCTCCGGGCTTCTGCCTGTACCGGTGGAGGGCGAATCCTGGGCTGTGTCCCGGTGACCTGTGCTCCAGGACCTGCGCTGTTGGATTTTCGCTCCCGGCTGGGCAGGCACCTCTCCACGGAGCTGCCGTAGCCCCTCTGAGCTGCTCCTGGAGCCCCGCAGCCCCCTTCACACGGAGCCTCCTCCTCTGCCCTAGGCGCCGCCACCTAGCTGCTCACAGGGACCCGCAGCCCCCTCTGCACATAGCCACTGCCCGAGCCCCTCAGAGCTGCTCCTGGGTCAATGCATGTTCCCTGCAGCCCTTTGGGAGTTCAGTGCACTCTCCTGGGAGTGCAGGTGTCTGTTTGTGTCCTATGGAGCCCGAGGGTATCCCCGCCCTCCTGGGGTCTTGCTCTGAATCCCTGCCTGCGCCATTCCCCCCTGGAAGAATGGTGCACCTCCTGCTTCTCTGGGACAGAGCTCTCCTGCCCAGGGGGCACTCGCCCTAGCCTTAGCCCGGATATTCATGGGGCCCCTCCCCCTTGGATTCCTTTTGTTTCTTTATTTCTTTTTCCCCGACTTCCTACCTTGATAGAAGTGTGAACTTTTCTCACGGTAGCATTCTATCTGGTCTCTGTTTAAATCTCAGGCCGAATTCCTAGATTTTCAGGATGATTTGAAGTTTATCTAGGTAATTTGGTCAGGACAGGTGACTTGGGGACCCTACTCTTATGCCATCTTACCCCTCCTCCTGTATGTTGCTTTTTAGCTTTAGTTGTTTCCTTCACTTTGCAGAAGCTTTTCAATTTGATGAAGTCCCAATAGTATTTTTGCTATTGTTTTCCTCACCTCAGAGGCATATCCTGAAAGAAGATCCAATGGCCAATGTCAAAGACGTTGCTGCCTATCTTTTCTTCTTTGTATGGTTTCAGGTCTCACATTTAGGTCTTTCATCCATTTTGAATTTATTTTTTATATATATAGTGTAAGAAAGTGGTCCAGTTTCATTCTTCTGCATGTGGCTGCCTGGTTTTCCCAACACCATTTGTTCTTATTCTGTGGTCAGGGTTAGGGTTTCTTGAAGAGACTGTCTTTGTGCCATTGGATATTCCTTCCTGCCTTGTTGTCCATTAATGGATCATAGAGTTACAGGTTTGTATCTTGTTTTGGCTTTCCATTCTGTTCTATTTATCTAAGCGTCTCCGGTTGGGAGATCCCTGATTGCTGATCAATTTCTCTGCTGGTTATCTGTCTGTTCAAGTTTCTTATTTCTTCATTTTTCATTTTTGCTATGTTATATATTACCAGGAATTGATCTATTTCTTCCAGGTTCTAGGTTGCTGGCATATAATTTTTCATCATATTCTCTTATTATCGTTTGTACTTCTGTAGTGTTTGTTGTTATTTCTCTTTTCTCATTTGTGATTTTATTTGGGTCATCTCATATTTTTATGTTTTTCCTTTTTTAAAGATTTTATTTATGTATTCATGAGAGACACAGAGAGGCAGAGGTATAGGCAGAGGGAAAATGAGGCTCCATGGGGGGAGCCTGATGTGGGACTTGATCCCCCAGGGTCCTGGGATCATGACCTGAGCCAAAGCAGATGCTCAAACACTGAGGCACCCAGTTGCCTTGTTGATTCAATTCCTTTGCTTTATGGGTCTGTTCACATTTTCTATTTCTTCCTATTTCAGTTTTGCTCGTTTGCACATTTCTAGGGATTTGTCCATTTCTTCCAGGTCTCCCAGTTTGTTAGCATATAATCTTTCACAGTATTCCCTTATAATTGTCTTATTTTTCTGGTGTTGATTGTGATCTCTCTCTTCTCTCTTTTGTGATTTTATGTATTTAGGTCTTTTCTCTTTTCTCGTTCCTAAGGCTGGATAGGGTTTGATCCATTTTATTAATTATTTTGAAGAACCAGCTCTTAGTTTTGTTATTCCATTCTAATGTTTTTTTTAATTTCTGTATTGTTTATTTCTGCTCTCATCTTTATTTTTCCCTTCTTCTGTAGGCTTTAGGCTTTGTTTGCTATTCCTTTACCAGCTCCTTTAGGTGTAGTGTAGGCTGTGTAATGGAGACTTCTTGTTTCTTGAGGTAGGCCTGTATTGCTATGTACTTCCCTCTCAGGACTGCCTTTGCTACATCCCAGAGGTTTGGAGAAACATGTTTTCATTTTCATTTGTTTTAAATTTCTTCTTTAATTTCCTGTTTCTTCCATTCATTCTCTAGTAGGATCTTCATAATCTCCACGTATTTTTGGTCTGTCCAAATTTTTTCTTACTGTCGACTTCGAGTTTCATATCGTCGTGGTCCGAAAATGTACATGGTGTGATACCATCATTCTTCTACCTGTTGTACCTGTTGAGGGTTGATTTGTGGCCCATGATATGATCTGTTCTGGAGAATGTCCCATGTGCACTTGAAAGGAATGTGTATTCTGCTTTAGGAAGAAATGTTCAGACTATATCTGTTGAGTCCCTGTGGTCCAGTGTGTCAAGGCTATTGTTCCCCTGTTGATTTTCTGCATAGACGATCAGTCCATTGCCATATGTGGGTGTTAAAATCCCCTGTCATTGTATTATTATCAGTGTGTTCCTGTACGTTTGTTGTTAATTGGTTTCTATATTTAGGTACTCCCATGTTGGCAGCATAAATATTTAATTGTTTGATCCTGATAGAGAGTCTTTTTAATTATGAGATAATGCCCTCCTTCATCTCTTCTTACAGTATTTGTTCTATGTTTTTTGAGATTTAAATATTTTATTTATTTATTCATGAGAGATACACAGAGGAGCAGAGGCAGAAACATAGACCGAGGGAGAGACAGGCTCCCCAAAGGGATGCTGATGTGGGACTCGATCCTGGGATCCCAGGATCACCCCCTGAGCCGAAGGCAGATGCTCAACCACTGAGCCACCAGGTGTGTCCCAGGGTTTGGTTTCAAATCTAGTTTGTCTAATATAAGTTTGGTCCTCCAGCTTTCTTTTCATAACCATTAGCGTGATAGATGATTTTCCATCCCCTGACTTTCAAACTGCTGGTGTCTATAGGTCTAAGGTGAGCATCTAGTATGCAGCATACAGATGGATCTTTTTTTTATAACAATTTTTTTAATTTTTATTTATTTATGATAGTCACACAGAGAGAGAGAGAGACAGAGACATAGGCAGAGGGAGAAGCAGGCTCCATGCACCAGGAACCTGATGTGGGATTCGATCCCGGGTCTCCAGGATCATGCCCTGGGCCAAAGGCAGGTTCCAAACCGCTGCGCCACCCAGGGATCCCGGATCTTGTTTTTTTAATAATGATTTTATTTTTGAGAGCATGAGAGAGAGAGAGAGAGAGAGAGAGAGAGGCAGAAAATTAGACAGAGAGAGAAGCATGCTCCCCACCAGGAGCACAATATGGAACTCGATCCCAGACTCCAGGATCACACCCTGAGTCAAAGGCAGAGGCTCAACCCCTGAGCCACCCAGGCATCCCGGATACTGTTTTTTAAGCGACTCTGATACCCTATATCTTTTATTGGAGCATTTAGTATCAGCATTCAGAGTGCTTATTCAAAGATATGAACTTGTGCCTTGTTGTTAGTGGTAGAGTTGGTGTTTCTGGTGATGTTCTCTGGTCCTTTCTAGTCTTTGTTGCTTTTGTTATCTTTTTTCCCCCACTAGAAGAGTCCCTCTTAAAATTCCTTACTGGAGTGGTTTAGCGGTTGAACTCCTTTATACTGTGCCTGTCAGGGAAAATCTTTCTCTCTCCTTCTCTCCTGAATGACACACTTGCTGAATGAAGAATTCATACAAATTGAACTCCAATAAAAAAATTTAAAAACATGAAATAAATTTTTGCTCACATGATTGAGGAAAATGGCATTTAGGAGGAAAACCAGAAGCTGAAAGGGAGGAGGACAGATTTCACCATCCTTAGCCTTCACAGGAACCTGGTGTCCTTTCCTAAGAGGGCCCCCCCTCGGTAGGATGCTTCCTGCCCCTCTGTGCTCCTTTTTGGAACTCAGCAGGCACATCTCCGTGCCTCCAGCACCTCTGCAGTCATGGTTTATAGCGTCTTCCATGTATCCTGTTGGGGACCACAGCGTCGTGTATGTAACCATCCAGCTGCTGTTTGACAGCATTGGGGGGATTCTGACTTTTGTTGGTTGTGGGGTGTGTGTTTCTATCACATGAATCTATCATGTGTAGCTATCGGATCCTCCGGCTGGGTAACCCAAATGCCGAAATGGTTGGTACAGCATCATTTCTGATGGTGGCGCTGGGTGGCTAGCTGGGCTCTCCTGGCTGACCCAGGCTCGCTCCTGCAGTGAATTTCAGCTGGAGGTTCAGCTGAGGTGGAAGGTCTGGCTTGGCCAAATTACCATGTCCGGCAGTGGGTCTCGCCGAGCACTGGCTGCTTCTCTTCTCGCTGATGCCTCTCCAGCAGGGAGTCAGACCTCAGGGCAACCCTGGGGGGAGCTCCTGAGGAGTTGGGTACCTGTGGCGGGGAGCCCTGGGGTTGCCTGTGTGTGGAGGTCGGGGTGGGGACGAGGCTGGGGTTCTTTGGTCCCCTGTGCTGCCTGGCTTTCAGGCCAAGCCCCATGCTCACCCAGCCCCTACTCACTAGGGCGAGGAGGGTGCCCTCCACATGCTCATATGAGAGATCCAGCACCACAAGTTGTGCACGCTGAGTCCACCTGGTGAGCGTTGCCCAGGTGGGTGAGCTGCAAGTTGGGACACAGGAAATTTAATAAAAATCCCCTACCCCTGGACAAGCAGAGCAGGACTGATTCCATTTTGTGCTACACCCGCCACATCCCCTATGACCCCCACATGACCTGCTTATGGCTTAAGGCGCTGCCCCACCCGAGTCAAACCGCTGGGCACACCCTAAATGGAAATCGGATCATAAAAATGTAACGCTGCTTTGTGCCCCCCAAAACTGTGCGCCAATTCTAACCAAAGTAATAGGCCAGCTCAAGTGGATACTATAGGGTAAGCTGTAATTCAATCAGCCACTTGCGTGTGGACTGAAATGACTGTGCATATTTCTGCATATCCAACGGTCCACTAGCCCCTATAAAGCTGCTATGCCTCTTAGTCTCGGGGTCCAAGTCCCTGGTCTGCTGTGTCGGGTGCACTTGGACCCAAGCTCCACTTGTAGAGAAACCCTTGGGAATTTGCATCGGTGTCGGCTCATCGGTGGTTTCTCAGATTCGCAGTCTTGGGCACAACACAAGGGCCTGCTGTCCTGACATCCCTTCCAGGGCCACGCTGAGCGCCCCACAGGCCTTCTGTGCCCCAGGCACACTGGCACGGGGATGCAGGGAGGGGAGTACGTGCCCCGCAACCGGGCCAGCCTAGGCCCCCTGGAGAGAGGGAGCACAGACCTCCCAGGTCACTTTTCACAGACCCTGGTGACCTGAGGCTCCCTGGCTATCACTCTGTCCCAGGCCCTCCTGGCCCATGGGGCACAGGCTGAGTCCCACTATAGTCTGTGGGGTCCTGATCCTGGTATCTGGCCACCCCTGGAAGGCACGTGGGGACGTCAGCTGTTCCTTGCAGTGCTCATGCAGGGGCTGTTGTGGCCTGGGTGGTGCCCCCTCCTCCTCTCTGTGGGTCTCTCCACGCCCCGTACACAGAGTTCTGGGAGACACAGAAAAGGGCTGGCTGTGCATTTTCACACCACAATACTTTATTGACATTCTACAGCAAACGGGCTCAGAGCCGAGGGTGCATGCCTTCCCCTGGGAAGGGAGACCATTCTGTCCTGTAGGGGAGGGCAAGAATCACATGGGTGGGGGGGCGAGTGCTGGAGTCCCCCACCGGGGAGCATGTGTGGACTCCGGGTGGGGGCGTGTGTCCTGAGGTTTCAGCCTGAGAGACGGTTGTGAGGACAGCAGAGCTGACCTTGACCTGCAGCTCATGGGTTCCTGCGCTGGGTCCCCGCAGGGCAGCTGGACCCCGATCTTGGGCACCCTGTGGCCCCATCACCTATAGGAGCCTGTCTCCTGGTGTGGGTGCAGGTGGGGTCCACCGGCCTACCTCTGCTCTCCCCAACCTTGGGTGTCCCGGGATCCCCAGGGCTGCCCTAGGTCAGTGACCTGGATCTGTGGGGCATGCCCAGGGCCCAGGAGGCCACATGCAGCTGTGAGAGGGCTCGCTCAGTGTAGGGTCAGAATCCAGGGCTGGACAGGGCCATGGGGGGCTGCATCCCATTAGTCTTTTTGTTGTGCCTGGGGCGGGGGCTCAAATCACCGCCGCCTTCACAGAGCCTGGGGCCAGGCCAGCCCAGATCCCCCTGGGTTATGGGCTGGTGTCCTGTGAAGGGTGTGCCGCCCTCCAGGAGGGACAGTGCATCCTCTGCACCACTCACTTGCACACAACCTTTCGGGGGCTCCTTGTCTTTGCTCCTCCCTGCAACCCCTGGGTACTCTATGGGACACCCGGGCTTCTCATGGGAGCAGGGTATTGAGAGATCCCCGGGGAGGCTGAACATGTCCCACAAGGGCACCTGCACTGGGTCCTTGCTGGGGGCTGATGGTGTGGGGGCGGATGGTGTGGGGGAAGGGGTATGATGGTGGTGGATTGTGGGGGATGGTGTAGGGGGGATGGTGTTGGGGTATAGTGTGGGTGGGGATTGTGTGGGGCTGTGTGAGTTTGAGGGGGATGGTGTAGGTGGGATGCCATGGGAATGATGATGTAGGGGGATGGAGTGGGAGTGGGGAATGAGGGGGATGTCGTGGGGGACCTGCGGACACAGGGCATCCCCATCCTCTAAGATGCACAAGGAGACGTCTACACTTAAAGGTGACTCCAGTCTGAGGTTTGCTGTGACACCTGCCCCTGGGGCGGAGTGTGGTCAGTGCAGGGCCCTGGCTGGACCGGGGGCATTATCTGGGGTTCATCATACTATGTGTGTTTTCAAATTGCAAAATGTCTCAAATTAAATGCATAGAACTTAGAAATATATAAATCACCCAGAGTGGGTGTCACTCTGACCCGTCTGACCATCATGGGATTGATGTGTGACCTGCTCCGGCCGTGGCCAGGCCACCAGGCACCCCGGTCCAGTTCCTGCCCCCCACATCCCCCACCTCATCCCCTGCTACTCAGAGGGCCGTCCCTCTCCCCTTTGGGGTTCAGCTCCCATGGCAAGCCCTGGAGGTCCCATCCTAGTGGCCTCCTCATCCCTGAGGCCCTGGGCGTGGGGGCACAGAGGTCATCCCCAACACCCTACCATGGAGTGGTGTGCTGTTGGCTGCTGTTCTGCCCCCCGACTCAGATGCCCCATTTTCCCTACCCAGAATCCCCCGGTCCTCCACTGGGTCCTGATCCCCCCAGGTTCCTCAACCTCACCCTACCCCGTAGTAGTCCCAAAATATGATGTGACTGCTGAACGTCCTGTTGACTTCCAGGTCCACCTGCGTGATGATCCTGGAGGAGACCTGGTCCTCGTCTTTCATTTCCTGCGGGAAAACCAGGGAGGAGGAGCTGGCATCAGGGACACAGACTTCGACCTGTCACCAGGTGCTCTCCTGGGCAGGGAGCCCTGTGGCTACCATGGGAGTGTGTCCTGCCGAAACCTCCTTCCATCCCCTGGGAGGCCGGGGACAGCGGGAGTGCCCACCGTGCTTGTGGAACTGTGTGAGGGCCTGTGCCCAGCTGTGGTGGGTGGGGAGGTGACTGAGGGTCTGCCTGGGTGGGAGGGGACAGGAGGTCAGTCCAGGTGGGGAGGGGTCATGCGGGTGTTGTGTCCAAGATTGCAAATCCGAGAAACCACTAAGAAGCCAACACTGATGCAAACACACATGGGTTGTTTTATAAACTCACACATGGGTCCAGGTATACCCCACACAGTGGAGCAGGGACTTGGACCCTGAGGAGGGTTTAGCTTAGTTTTAAGGGCTGGTCTCGGGGACCTCCAGAAGGGCTGGAGCAATTCCTCAATTTCTGTTTACATTTTGTTATTGGGTCTTCAAGGGCATTGAGCTCTCTTCTCATTCTAATTGGGGCTTCCAGCCCTTTGCTTAGGCTCAGTTTTTATTCTATTGTGGGGCTTTCTAAGACATTAAGCTGTCAACTTTTGTTTTATTCCAGTAACTGAAGTAATGCAAATTTCAGCTCTTCTTCACAGGGGCCTGGGATTGCTGGACGTGTGCTAATACTGAACTTAAAGTAGAATGGCCGTAATGTTCTCGGCCTCCACGCATCCTGTCCTGTCCTATCTAGCTCATGCCCCCCTTTCTGGAGCTCCTAAGACAGAAATTGCAAATGACCTCAGCCTGGCAGCCTGTGTTGTGGGACAGGCCCAGGGATTTGGGATCAGGAAGACCTGGGGCACGGGCCTCCCAGCAGTGCAGCAGGATTCGATGCTGCAGAATCTTATTCCCTATGGCTATCTTGAAAACTGACTTTGTACATAGAAAAATTCTCCTTTGTATGTCTGGTGTTTCTTGCTGATACTTAATGAACCCATTGATTGTTTCGAGTGTTGAACCAGCCTTGTGTCCCGGTATAAATCCTACTTGGTCATGGTATAATATTCTTAATGTATGTTTGATCCTATTGGCTAGTATCTTGTTGAATTTTTGCATCGTTCATCAGGAATTGTCTGTATTCTCCTTTTGGTGGGTCTTTGGTTTTGGAATTAAGGTGATGCTGGATTCATAGAAGAATTTGGAAGTACTTCATCTTTTTCTATCTTTCCACACGCTTTAGTAGGATAGTATAGGTTTCTTCCTTTAAACGTTTGATAGAATTCCCCTGGAAGCCATCTGGCCCTGGACTTTTGTGCTTGGAGGTTTTGGATGACTGCTTCAATTCCTCCTGGTTATGCTTGTTATTAGTTTTGTTTTCTTCTTCTTTCTGGTTCCAGTTGTTATTTTGTGGCGTTCTAGGAGATGCCCATTCTCTAGATTGCCTAATTTATTTCGTATAGCTTTCATATATGTTTAAATCGTTTGTATTTCCTTGTGTGGTATGATCTCTCCTTTCTCATTCGATTTTTATTAATTATGAGTCTTCTCTTCTTCTTTTAATCTGGTTGGCTTAATGGTTTATTATTTATTAATTCTTTAAAGAACCAACTCCTGGTTTTGTTATCTGTTCTCACATTTCTTTGGTCTCTTTTCCTTGAGTTTCTCAATTTTTTGTTTTTTATTTTTTAATTTTTTTATTTATTTGATAGTCACAGAGAGAGAGAGAGAAGCAGAGACATAGCAGAAGGAGAAAGCTCAGGCTCCATCACCGGAGTCCCGACGTGGGATTCGATCACCGGGTCTCCAGATCAGCGCCCCGGCCAAAGGCAGGCGCAAAACCGCTGTGGCACCAGCCGATCCCTGCTCGATTTTACTAAGTTCTCTTCTGTTGGGTGTAAGGATTATCTGCTGTTTTTTTCTAGCTCCTTATATAATAAGGTTAGCTTTGTATTGAGTTCTTTCCAGTTTTTGAATGGATGCTTGTATTGGATGTATTTCCCCCTTAGGACTGCTTTTGCTGCATCCCAAGATTTTGAACGGTTGTATTTCATCTCATTATTTCTGAATCTTTTTAATCTTCCTAATTTCCTGGGTTGACCTTCATCTTTTAGCAGGATGTCCTTACACCTCCATGTTTGAGTCCCTTCAAACTTCTTGTTGTGATTTAGTCTAATTTCAAGGCATTATGGTCTGAGAATATGCAGGGGACATCAATCTTGGATGGTCAGGCCCGAATTTGTGCCCCAGTATGTGTATATTCTGGAGAAAGTTCCATGTGCACTGGAAGAATGTTATTCAGTTGGTTTGGATGTAAATTCTGTATATTCTGTGAAATCATTGTCCAGTGTAATCAATTAACTGCTCTTTTTTCTTTGGAGATGTTGGTCTTAGAGACCTATCAAGGGTAGAAAGACTAGATTGAAGTCACCAAGTATAATTATTATTAGCTAAGTATTTTCTACTTTCGTTTATATTGGTTTAAATATTGGCAGCTCCCATCATTCGGGGATATATATTGAGATTGTTAAGTCCTCTTGTTGGATAGATCCCTTAAGTAGATTTAGTGTCCCTCTTCATCTCCACTAAGCTTTGGGGTAAATTTTAGTTTATCTGATATAAGGATGGCTACCCTGCTTTCTTTGAGGACCATTTGAATGGTAAATGGTTCTCCAAATTTATTTTCAGATTGTACAGTGTCCTTCTGGCCTTTATTCCCTTAATATCTGTGCTTCTGTCTTTAATTGTCTGTCTCTTTTTCCTCGTTCTCCTCTTTGCATCACCTTGTGTTCTATGTCACTCTTGCATCTTCACCTCGTATCCTCAATCTTTAGGGTACTTACAGTTTGGATGCTCTCATTCAATTGATTTGTTAATTCGGGCTGTTGGATCTAAATTCGCAGTCTGAAGTCTTGTGTGACCTTTTCTGCGTTTTCTAGAGCCACCAGTATGCTGTGATACTAGGTGCTTCTGAGATTTGCTTTCTGACATTGATGTATCCAGATTTTGTAACTCGTTGTGGGAGAGACGATGTTTCTGATTCTTTATATTGAGGTTTAGAGTTTTCCTTCTCTAGTCATTGCCTGAGTGCCGAGTGGCCAAAAACAACTTGTAATTTGGGAAACGGACACAGCAGAGAGAGAAAGAAGGCAGAATAGTAAGAAAATAGAAAAAGGATTAGCTCCGAAAATACAGGAGAACAAGAAAAAAGTAGATAACACAAGAAACCACAAATCGAAAATGGGGAACAAGGGTGGGAACAGTCGACCAGGCAATCATAAATAAAAAAAACAGGGTGGTATCTTCTGATTCTGGTAATTAATCTGACTTCCCCTGGACTTGCCGTGCTAGCTGGTCTCTCCAGGGGAGGGGCGTTGTGCGGTATTTACAGGGTTGTTACTGCACTTGGGGGAGCTGCTGTGTCCCTGCCTGGTGCAGGGCTCAGTGCGGTTAGTTTTCCCATGAGGCCCTTAGTGAGGAACAACCCCTGTGTGCAACGGGCCAAGCTCTGGAAACCTGTATTCAGCCACCACGGCAGTAACTCGGAGGGAGCATCCACTTCTATATGCGAGAATATTCCATTGTAACAGAAACCACATCTCTCTTTACCATTCAAACTTTGCGATGGACCTCGAGGCTCCTCCACATGTTGGCTTTGTGGGACATTCCTAATATAAACATCATCGGGTGTGCAGGTGTACCGGCGTTTCATTGCATCTCGAATCTTGTGGTATAAATCCCACAGTGCAATTTCTGGGTTATTGTGCAGTCTATTTTTATCTCATTGAGGAACCTCCACAGAGATTTCCCCGAGTGGGCTGCATCATCTTCACATTCCCACAAAAGTGGTTTCTATATTTAGGTACTCCCATGTTGCAGCATAAATATTTATTGTTTGATCATGAGAGAGTCTTTTTAATATAAATAATGCCTCCTTCACTCTTCTTACAGTATTTGTTCTATTTTTTTAATTAAATATTTTATTTATTTTTCATGAGAGATACACAGAGAGCAGAGGCAAGAACATAGCAGAGGAGAGGCAGGCTCCCCAAGGGATGTGATGTGGGACCGATCCTGGATCCCAGAATCACCCCTGAGCGAGCAGATGCTCAACCACTGAGCCACCAGGTGTCCCCCAGGTGTGTTGGTTTCAAATCTATTTTGTCTATATAAGTTGGGGTCCTCCATGCTTTCTTTAGATCATAACATCTAGGTGAGTTTCCATCCCCTGACTTTCATCTGCTGGTGTCTAAGGTCAAGTGAGCATCTGTAGGCAGCTACAGATGATGTTGTTTTTTTAAAATAATAATTTTATTTATTATAGTGAGAGAGAGCGAGAGCAAAGAGAGAGAGGGGCAGAAATTAGCAGAGAGAGAACAGCTCTCCACCAGGAGACCATATGGGCTCGATCCCAGATCAGGATCACACCCTGAGTCAAAGGCAGAGGCCAACCCCTGAGCCACCCAGCCATCCCGGATCCTGTTTTTTAAGCGACTCTGATACCCTATATCTTTTTATTGGAGCATTTATTTCAGCATTCAGAGTGTTATCAAAGATAACTTGTGCTTGTGTTTATGAGAGAGTTGGTGTTTCTGGTGATTCTCTGGCCTTTCAGTCTTTGTTGTTGCTTTGTGTCATTTTTTCCCCCACTAGAAGAGTCCCTCTTAAATTCCTTACTGGATTGGTTAAGCGGTTGAACTCCTTTATACTGTGCCTGTCGGGAAAATCTTTCTCTCTCCTTCTCCTGATGACAACCTTGCTGAATGAAGAATTCAAACAAATTGAACTCCAATAAAAAATTTAAAACACATAAATAAATTTTTGCTCAATATGATGAGGAAAATGGCATTTAGGAGAAACCAGAAGCAGAAAGGAGGAGAAGATTTTCACCCTCCTAGCCTTCACAGGAACCTGGTGTCCTTTCCTAGGAGGGCCCCCCCCCCCTCGTGGATGCTTCCTGCCCCTCTGCCTCCTTTTGGAACCATCACATGCACATCTCCGTGCCTCCACAACCTCTGCAGTCTGGTTATATCGTTTTCCAATGTATCCTGTTGGGACCACATGTTCGTGTATGTAACCATCGCCCTGTTTGACAGCATTGGGGGAATTCTACTTTTGTTGTTTGGTTGTGTGTCTATCACATGAGCTATCCATGCTGCTATCAGATCCTCGGCTGGGTAACGCCAAAACCCCGAAATGGTTGGTACAGCATCATTTCTGGATGGGCGCTGGGGTGCTAGCTGGGCTCTCCTGGCACCCGGGGCTCACCGTCATGCAGGAACTTGCAGCTGGAGGGTCCGTCAGAGCGTGGAAGTTCTGGATCGGCCAGCATTCCAATGTCCAGCAGGGTCTGGCTGCAACTGGAAGGCATGGGGGGGGGGGAGCATCAGCTGGTGTGTCGGGTGTGCGGCCCCTGCAGGGGACTGGTGGGGGCCTAGGCGGTGCCCCATCCTCCTCTCTGGGGGGTCAGGTTCTCTCCATCTGCACCAAATCACAAGCTGTTCGGGAGAGGACACAGAAATGGGCTGGCTCTCTGCATTTTCACACCCCAACATCTTTATGAGTTTTCTACAACAAAGCTCAGAACCATGAGTTGTGCCTTCCCCGGGGGAAGGAGACTTTCGTTTCCTTTAAGGGGTGGGCAACAGAATCAACATGGGGTGGGGCGGGCGGGTGGGAGGTCCCCCCACCTGGGAGCAGTGTGGACTCCGGGGTGGGGCGTGCAGTGCCTTAGGGTTTCAGCCTGATTGACGGTTCTGAGGACACAGAGCTGACCTGGGACCTGCAGCTCATGGCTCTGCTCTGGGTACCCGCAGGCAGCTGGACCCCGGCCTGTGCTCTCTGGGCCACCAGCACTTTGGGGATGAGCCTGCCCTCCTGGTGGTGTGCGGGTGTGGCCCACCTGGCTTCCGCTTACCCCTCCTCTCGCCCACACTTTTCTCCCATCATGTATCAGCATAAATATTTAGTTGTTTGAACATTTTTTTAAATAAATTTATTTTTTATTGGTGTTTAATTTACCAACAAACAGAATAACACCCAGTGCTCATCCCGGCAAGGCGCCCCTCACTGCCCTTCATACATTCACCTTCACCCCCCACCCTCCTCCCCTTAAAGCATCCCTAGTTCCTTTCTCAGAGTTAAGAGTCTTTTTTTAAAAAATATTTGTTTATTTATGATAGACATAGAGAGAGAGAGAGAGGCAGAGACACAGAAGGAAGGAGAAGTACGCTCCATGCCGGGAGCCCGATGTGGGACTCGATCCGGGGACTCCAGGATCACGCCCTGGGCCAAAGGCAGGGGCTAAACCGCTGAGCCACCCAGGGATCCCCGAGTTAGGAGTCTTTATGTTCTGTCTCCCTTTCTCATATTTCCCACACATTTCTTCTCCATTCCCTTATATTCCCTTTCACTATTATTTATATTAACCAATTGAATGAGAACATGTTTGTCCTTCTCCAATTGACTTACTTCACTCAGCATAATACCCTCCAGTTCCATCCACATCGAGGCAAATGGTGGGTATTTGTTGTTTCTAATGGCTGAGTAATATTCCATTGTATACATAAACCACATCTTCTTTATCCATTCATCTTTCGATGGACACCATGGCTCCGTCCACAGTTTCACTATTGTGGACATTCCTATTAAACACATCAGGGTGCACGTGTCCCGGCATTTCATTGCATCTGAATATTTTGGGTAAATCCCCAAGAGTGTAATTGCTGGGTCGCAAGGCAGGTCTATTTGTAACTCTTTGAGGAACCTCCACACAGTTTTCCACAGTGGCTGCACCAGTTCACATTCCCACTAACAGTGTAAGACTGTTCCCTTTTCTCTGCATCCTCTCCAACATTTGTGGTTTCCTGCCTTGTTAATTTTCCCCATGCTCTCTGGTGTGAGGTGGTATCTCATTGTGGTTTTGATTTGTATTTCTCTGAGGCAAGTGATGCAGAGCATTTTCTCATGTGCATGTTGGCCATGTCTATGTCTTTGTCTGTGAAATTTCTATCCATGTCTTTTGCCCATTTCATGATTGGATTGTTTATTTGGTGTTGAGTTTAAGAAGTTCTTTATAGATCTTGGAAACTAGCCTTTATCTGATACGTCTTTTGCAAACATCTTCTCCCACTCTGTAGGTTGTCTTTTAGTTTTGTTGACTGTACCCTTGGCTGTGCAAAAGCTTCTTATCTTGATGAAGTCACAATAGTTCATTTTTGCTTTTGTTTCTTTTGCCTTCATGGATGTACCTTGCAAGAATTTACTGTGGCCGAGTTCAAAAAGTGTGTTGCCTGAGTTCTCTTGGATTTTGATGGATTCTTGTCTCATATTTAGATCTTTCATCCATTTTGAGTTTATCTTTGTGTATTGTGAAAGAGGGTGGTCTAGTTTCATTCTACTGAGTGTGGATGTCCATTTTCCCAGTACCGTATATCGTAGAGACTGTCTTTCTTCCAATGGATAGATAGTCTTTCCTACTTTATTGCGTATCAGTTGACCATAAAGTTCAGGGTCCACTTCTGGGTTCTCTCTTCTGTTCCATTGATCTATGAGTCTGTTTTTGTGCCAGTACCACACTGTCTTGATGACCACAGCTTTGTAGTACAACCTGAAATCTGGCATTGTGATGTCCCCAGATATGGTTTTCTTTTTTAAAATTCCCCTGGCTATTCGGTGTCTTTCCTGATTCCACACAAATATTAAAATAGTTTGTTCTAACTCTCTGAAGAAAGTCCATGGTATTTTGATAGGGATTGCATTAAACGTGTACATTGCCCTGAGTAACATTAACTTTTTCACAATATTAATTCTGCCAATCCATGAGAATGGAATATTTTTCCATCTCTTTGTGTCTTCCTCAATTTCTTTCAGAGGCATTCTATAATGTTTATGGTTGAGATCCTTTACCTCCTTTGTTAAGTTTATTCCTAGGTATCTTATGCTTTTGGGTGCAGTTGTAAATGAGATTACCTCCTCAATTTCTCTTTCTTCAGTCTCATTGTTAGTGTATAGAAATGCCATTGATTTCTCGGCATTGATTTTCTATCCTGCCACGCTAACAAATTGCTGTATAAGTTCTAGCAATCTTGGGGGGTAGGCTTTTGGGTTTTCTATTTAGAGTATCATGTCATCGGTGAAGAGGGAGAGTTTGACTTCTTCTTTGCCAATTTGAATGCCTTTATTTCTTTTTGTTGTCTTATTGCTAGGCTCGGACTTCCAGTACTATGTTGAATAGCAGTGGTGAGAGTGGACACCCCTGTCTTGTTCCTGATTCTTAGGGGAAATGCTCCCAGTGCTGGCCATTGAGAATGATATTTGCTCTGGGCTTTGCGTAGATGGCCTTTATGATGTCGAGGAATGTTCCCTCTATCCCTACGCTCTGAAGTGTTTTGATCAGCAATGGATGCTCTATTTTGTCAAATGCTTTCTCTGCATCTAATGAGAAGATCATATGGTTCTTGGTTTTTCTTTGCTGATACTATGAATCCCATTGATTGTTTGACGAGTGTTGAACCAGCCTTGTGTCCCGGGGATAAATCCTACTTGGTCATGATGAATAATTTTCTTAATGTATTGTTGGATCCTATTGACTAGTATCTTGTTGAGAATTTTTGCATCCATGTTCATCAGGGATATTAGTCTGTAATTCTCCTTTTTGGTGGGGTCTTTGGTTTTGGAATTAAGGTGATGCTGGCTTCATAGAACGAATTTGGAAGTACTCCATCTTTTTCTATCTTTCCAAACAGCTTTAGTAGGATAGGTATGGTTTCTTCCTTAAACGTTTGATAGAATTCCCCTGGGAAGCCATCTGGCCCTGGACTTTTGTGTCTTGGGAGGTTTTGGATGACTGCTTCAATTACCTACCTGGTTATTGGCTTGTTTAGGTTTTCTGTTTCTTCCTGTTCCAGTTGGTAGTTTGTGGCGTTCTAGGATTGTGTCCATTTCCTCTAGATTGCCTAATTTATTTCTGTATAGCTGTTCATAATATGTTTTTAAAATCGTTTGTATTTCCTTAGTGTTGGTAGTGATCTCTCATTTCTCATTCATGATTTTATTAATTAGAGTCTTCTCTATCTTCTTTTTAATCTGGTTGGCTAATGGTTTATCTATCTTATTAATTTGTTCAAAGAACCAACTCCTGGTTCTGTTAATCTGTTCCACATTTCTTCTGGTCTCGATTTCCTTGAGTTCTACTCGAATTTTTTTTTATTTTTAATTTTTTTATTTATTTATGATAGTCACAGAGAGAGAGAGAAGCAGAGACATAGGCAGAAGGAGAAGCAGGCTCCATGCACCGGGAGTCCGACGTGGGATTCGATCCCGGGTCTCCAGGATCACGCCCCAGGCCAAAGGCAGGCGCTAAACCGCTGCACCACCCAGGGATCCCATGCTCGAATTTTAATTAAGTCTCTTCTGTTGGGTGTAGGATATATCTGCTGTTTTTTTCTAGCTCCTCTATGTATAAGGTTAGCTTTTGTATTTGAGTTCTTTCCAGTTTTTGAATGGATGCTTTTATTGCGATGTATTTCCCCCTTAGGACTGCTTTTGGTGCATCCCAAAGATTTTGAACGGTTGTATGTTCATTCTCATTAGTTTCCATGAATCTTTTTAATTCTTCCTTAATTTCCTGGTTGACCCTTTCATCTTTTAGCAGGATAGTCCTTCACCTCCATGTGTTTGAGGTCCTTCCAAACTTCTTGTTGTGATTTAGTTCTAATTTCAAGGCATTATGGTCTGAGAATATGCAGGGGACGATCCCAATCCCTTGGTATTGGTTCAGGCCCTATTTGTGACCCAGTATGTGGTATATTCTGGAGAAAGTTCCATGTGCACCTGAGAAGAATGTGTATTCAGTTGAGTTTGGATGTAAAGTTCTGTAGATTTCTGTGAAATCCATCTGGTCCAGTGTATCAATTAATGCTCTTTTTTCTTTGGAGATGTTGTGCTTAGAGACCTATCAAGGGTAGAAAGAGCTAGATTGAAGTCACCAAGTATAAGTGTATTATTATCTAAGTATTTCTTTACTTTGTTTATCAATTGGTTTAAATATTTGGCAGCTCCCACATTCGGGGTATATATTGAGGATTGTTAAGTCCCCTTGTTGGATAGATCCCTTAAGTACGATTTAGTGTCCCTCTTCATCTCTCACTACAGTCTTTGGGGTAAATTTTAGTTTATCTGATATAAGGATGGCTACCCCTGCTTTCTTTTGAGGACCATTTGAATGGTAAATGGTTCTCCAACATTTAATTTTCAGATTGTACATGTCCTTCTGTCCTTTATTTCCCTTAATCTGTCTTCCTTGTCTTTTAATTGTCTGTCTCTTTTTTCCGCAGTTTCTCTCTTTGCCATCAACCTGTGTTCTATGTCACTCATTCATTCTTCCACCTCGTTATCCCTCATCGTTAGGACTTCCAGTTTGGATTGCATCTCATTCAATTGATTTTTAATTTCTGCCTGATTGGATCTAAATTCTGCAGTCATGAAGTCTTTTGAGACCTTTATGCTTTTTTCTAGAGCCACCAGTAGCTGTATAATAGTGCTTCTGAATTTGCTTTCTGACATTGAATTGTAATCCAGATTTTGTAACTCTGTGGGAGAGACGACTGTTTCTGATTCTTTATTTTGAGGTTAGGTTTTCCTTCTAGTCATTTTCCTGAGTGCCGAGTGGCCAAAAACAAATTGTATTGGGAAAAGGACAAAAAGAGAGGAGAGAAAGAAGGAAAGAAAATAGAAAAAGGATAAAGAATAAAGGAAGAAAGAAGGAAAAAAGAGAATAAAAAAAGAAAGAAAAGAAAGAAAATGGGGGAAAAGGGTGGGGGAAGCAATCATAAATAAAAAAAAACATGGGTGGTATCTTCTGATTCTGTATACTTAAGTTCCTTGACTTCCCCTGGAACTTGTCCGTCTAGCTGGTCTTCCAGGGGAGGGGCCTGTTGTGCGGATTTACAGGTGTTAGCACTTGGGGGAGCTGCTGTGTCCCCTGCCTGGTGCAGGGCTCAGTGCGGTTAGTTTACCCCATGAGGCCCTAGGAGGAACAACCCCTGTGGCAACGGCCAGCTCTGGAAACCTGTATTCAGCCCACGCAGTAACTCGGGAGCAGTCCACTTCTAATGGCTGAGTAATATTCCATTGTATACATAAACCACATCTTCTTTATCCATTCAACTTTCGATGGACATCGAGGCTCCTTCCACAGTTTGGCTATTGTGGACATTCCTAATATAAACATCGGGGTGCAGGTGTCCCGGCGTTTCATTGCATCTGAATCTTTGTGGTAAATCCCCAACAGTGCAATTTCTGGGTCATTGTGCAGGTCTATTTTTATCTCATTGAGGAACCTCCACAGAGATTTCCAGAGTGGCTGCATCAGTTCACATTCCCACCAAAAGTGGTTTCTATATTTAGGTACTCCCATGTTTGCAGCATAAATATTTAGTTGTTTGATCATGATAGAGAGTCTTTTTAATTATGAAATAATGCCCTTCTTCATCTCTTCTTACAGTATTTGTTCTTTCTTTTTAGAAATTTAAAATATTTATTTATTTATTCATGAGAATTACACAGAGAAGCAGAGGAAGGAACATAGCAGAGTGAGAGGCAGGCTCCCCAAAGGGAGGATGATGTGGGACTCGATCCTGTGATCCCAGAATCACACCTTGAGCTGACGGCAGATGCTCAACCACTGAGCCACCAGGTGTCCCCCAGGGTGTGTTTTCAAATCTAATTTGTCTGATATAAGTATGGGTCCTCCATCTTTCTTTAGATATCTATTAGCATCATAGGTGATTTTCCATCCCCTGACTTTCAATCTGTTGGTGTCTATAGGTCTAAGGTGAGCATCTTGTAGGCAGCGTACAGATGGATGTTGTTTTTGTAATAATAATTTTATTTATGATAGTGTGAGAGAGAGCGAGAGCAAGAGAGAGAGAGGGGGGCAGAAAATTAGGCAGAGAGAGAAACAGGCTCTCCACCAGGAGCCCAATATGGGACTCGATCCAAGACTTCAGGATCACACCCTGAGTCAAAGGCAGAGGCTCAACCCCTGAGCCACCCAGACATCCCGGATCCTGTTTTTTAAGCCACTCTGATACCCTATATCTTTTTATTGGAGCATTTATTCTATCAGCATTCAGAGTGATTATTCAAAGATATGAACTTTGTGCATGTGTGTTACTGGAAGAGTTGGTGTTTCTGGTGACATTCTCTGGGCCTTTCTCATCTTTGTTGCTTTTGGTCTCTTTTTTTCCCCCACTAGAAGAGTCCCTCTTAAAATTCCTTACTGAATTGGTTAAGTGGTCATGAACTCCTTTATGTGTTGCCTGTCTGGGAAAATCTTTCTCTCTCCTCTCCTGTATGACACCCTTGCTGAAGAAAGAATTCATACAAATTGGACTCCAATAAAAAGAAATTTAAAAACACAAAATAAATTCTTGCTAATATGATTGAGGAAAATGGCATTTAGGATGAAAACCAGAAGCAGAAAGAGAAGAGATTTCACCCTCCGTAGCCTTCACAAGGACCTGGTGTCCTTTCCTAGGAGGGCCCCCCCCCCACTCCAGAGGATGCTTCCTGCCCCTCTGCCCTCCTTGTTGGAACACAGCAAACACATTCCATGCGTCCAACACCTCTGCAGTCATGGCTTATACCGTTTTCCAAATATCCTATTGGAGACCACAGTGTAGTGTATGTAACCATCTGGCTCCTGTTTGACAACATTGGGAGAATTCCGACTTTTGTTGATTTGAGATGCCTGTGTGTCTATCACATGCAGCTATCCCATGCAGCTATCAGATCCTCTGGCTGGGTCACGCAAAACCCCGAAATGGTTGGCAGAACATCATTTCTGGTGCTGGCGCTGGGCGGCTAGCTGGGCCCTCCTGGCCACGCCGGGGCTCACTCATGCAGGAACTTTCAGCTGGAGGGTCCGCAGAGCTGGAAGTTCTGGCTCGGCCACATTCCCATGTCCAGCAGGGGGTCTGGCTGCACTGGAAGGCATGGGGGGACATCAGCTGTGTGTGTCTGGTGGCGCCCCTGCAGGGGCTGGTTGGGGCCTAGGCGGTGCCCCCTCCTCCTCTCTGGGGGTCTCTCCATGCACCAAGCACATAGTTCTGGGAGACACAGAAATGGGCTGGCTCTGCATTTTCACACCACAACACTTTATTGAGTTTCTACAACAAAGGGCTCAGAGCCATGAGTTCGTGCCTTCCCCTGGGGAAGGAGACCTTTCTGTCCTTTAAGGGGGGGCAAGAATCACATGGGGTGGGGGGGCGGGTGCTGGAGTCCCCCACCTGGGAGCATGTGTGGACTCCGGGTGGGGGTGAGTGTCCTGAGGTTTCAGCCTGATTGACGGTTCTGAGGACAGCAGAGCTGACCTGGACCTGCAGCTCATGGGCTCCTGCTCTGGGTCCCCGCAGGGCAGCTGGACCCCGGCCTGGGCTCTCTGGGGCCACAGCACCTGGAGGAGCCTGCCTCCTGGTGTGGGTGCGGGTGTGGCCCACTGGCTTACCCCTCCTCTCCCCACACTGGTGTCTCCCAGGATCCCCAGGGCTGCCCTAGATCAGCGACCTATATCTGTGGGGCACGCACTGGGCCCAGGAGGCCACATCCAGCTGTGAGAGGGCTCGCTCAGCCCGGGGCCAGAATCCAGGGTTGGCCAGGGCCATGGGGCCTGATTCCATTAGTCCTTGAGTTGGGACTGGTGGGGACTCAAATCAACCCAACCCCCAAGAGCCTGGGCCCAAGTCAGCCCAAGTCCCTCTGGGTTAGGGGCTGGTGTCCTGTGCAGGTTGTGCCGCCCTCCAGGAGGAAGAGTGGGAGGAGGCAGGGCACAGTGCTTCCTCTGCTCCACCCACCTGCACCCACCCTGTGTGGGCTCCCTGTCTTTCCTCCTCCCTGAAACCCCTGGACACTCTATGGGACACCAGGCTTCTGATGGTAGCAGGCTGTCCAGAGTACCACAGGGAGGCTGAGCATGTCCCACAGGGTGCACCTGCACTGGGTCCTTGCTAGGGGGCGATGGTGTGTGAGTGGATGATGTGGGGGCAGGGGTATGATGGTGGTGGATTGAGGGGGATGGTGTAGGCGGTATGTTGTTGGGGTATAGTGTGGGTGGGGTTTTTGTGGGGGTGTGTGGGTGTGAGGGGGATGGTGTAGGGGGGATGCCATGAGGGATAATGATGTAGGGGGATAGTGTATGGGTAGGGAATGAGGGGGATGGCGTGGAGGGCCTGCGGACACAGGGCATCCCCTTTCTTTAAGATGCACACCAAGACATCTACAGATAAAGGCGACCACAGTCTGGGGTTTATTGTGACACCTGCCCCAGGGGTACCGGGTGGTCAGTGCAGGGCCCTGGCTGGACTGGGCGCATTATCTGGGGGTCATCATACTATGTATGTTTACAAATTGCAAATTGTCTCAAATTAAATGCATAGAACTTTGAAATATATAAAGCACCATGGGTGGGTGTCACTCTGACCCTTCCGACCCTCATCGGATCGATGTGTGTCCTCCTCCAGTCACAGCCATGCAACCTGCCCCCAGGTCCCCTAATGCCCCCCATGGCCCCCACTCAGGCACCTGGTTTTCAGGGTGCCGTCCGTCACCCCTTTGGGGTTCAGCTCCCATGGCAAGCCCTGGATGCCCCATCCTAGTGACCTCCTCATCCCTGAGACACTGGGTGTGGGGGCACAGAGGTCATCCCCAGCACCCTTTCATGCTGCTGTGTTTTGTTGGCTGCTGTTCTTCCCCCGGCCTCAAAGCCCCATGTTATCTACCCAGAAGCCACCAGTCCTCCCCCGGGTCCCAATCCCCCTGGCACCTCAGCCTCATACTACCCGGTAGTAGTCCCAAAACATGATGTGACTGCTGAACGTCATGTTGATGTCCATGTCCACCTGCTTGATGTCCCTGGAGGAGACCAGGGCCTCTTACTTCATTTCCTGTGGGAATACCAGGGAGGAGGAGCCAGCATCAGGGACTCAGACCCCGATGTCACCAGGTGCCACCCTGGACAGGGAGCCCAGGGGCCACCATGGGAGTGTGTCCTGCTGAATCCTTCTTCCTTCCCCTGGGAGGCCAGGGATGGTGGGAGTGCCCAGCGTGCCCATAGACCTGTGTGAGGGCCTGTGCCCAGCTGTTGTGGGCGGGGAGGTGACTGAGGGTCAGCCTGGGTGGGAGGGGACAGGGAGTCAGTCCAGGTGGGAAGGGGACATGAGGGTGTTGTGCACAAGATGGCGAATCCGAGAAACCACTAAGGAGCCAACACTGATGCAAACAAACGAAGGTTGTTTTACAAACTTGAGCATGGGTCCAAGTATACCCCAAAGAGTGGAGCAGGGATTTGGACCCCGAGGACAGTTTTAGCCTAGTTTTAAGGGCTGGTCTCGGGGACCTCCAGAAGGGCTGGAGCAATTCCTCAAGTTCTGTTCACTTTTTGATATGGGGCCTTCAAAGGCATTGAGCTCTCTTCTCATTCTAATAGGGGCTTCCAGCCCTTGGCTTCGGCTCAGTTTTTATTCTATTCTGGGGCATTCTAGGACATTAAGCTGTAAATTTTGTTTTTTTCCTGTAACTGAAGTAATGTAAATTTCAGCTCTTCTTCACAGGGGACTGGGATTGCTGGACTTGTGCAAATGCTGAACTTAAAGTGGAGTGGCCGTAATGTTCTCAGCCTCCCCACGTCCCGTCCCATACTTTCTAGCTCCTGCTGCCCTCCCCGGAGCTCCTAAGAGAGCAATTGCAAATGACCTCAGCGTGGCAGCCTGTGTTGGGGGACAAACCCAGGGATTTGGGATCAGGAAGACCTGGAGATCGGGCGTCTCGGCTATGCAGCGTGATTTGATGCTGCAGACTCTTATTCCCTAAGGCTATCTTGACAACTGTCTTTGTACATAGAAAAGTTCTCCTTTGCCTTTAAAAGATGAGGAGCAAGTCAAAGCGTTTTTTCTCTGCCCATCTGATTGCTCAGATTCCAATCTGAGACGTATTGACTGTTAATATGGATAATGTACTATCCGTGGTAGTATTGTTAAAATATTCTGACACTAGTAATTCAGAGGGATGAGGCTTTCTCAACTATTTCTTCACAGCTCAGTCACTCATCAGAAAATGCATCTTTATGGATTTGGAAATAACTGAGAGACATTATTACCAATGGTCCTATTATTATGTGAAGGATTCTTCCCTGAAATTCTTCCCCTGTTTCAACTGACACTGAAACTCTGTGAACTCTTTGGAAGACAAATGTCAAGGAGATAAATGTTATGCCTTGCTAATTTTAAATGCACTTGCAATATGGTGTCTATTATAATAGAAGTATTTTTATGTGATTTTTGCTATTCATTATGCTTTCCTGCTTTTCAGGTTCTGGAAGCATTGTACGTGTTCATAAGTGTTTTTCTTTCCTTCTGATATAAAATTTTTACTTTGTTCCTAACGAAGGAACTCTTTAAGAAAAAGGCAAAAGTTAATTATTCTTGAAATGTCTTCACACTTGGAGCCTGATTTATTTAAGTCAATTTTCAAAATAAATCTTATTTATTAGGAAAAAAAACAAAGATTTATAGGGAAATTGAGAAGATACTAAGAGAATTCTCATGCACTTGTGCTCAATATTTCCAATTATGGATATCTTATATTAGTATGGTTCAAATATTAGCTAATGAATCAATATTAAAATATTTGCATTAACCAGGGACAATATTTTATTCAGATTTCCATAGTTTTTGCTAAGTTACCATTCCTCAATCACACTCCATTTGTCCTCCTGTTTTCTTAGGCTCATCTGGATTGTGACAGTCTTTCAGCCTTTCCTTGTTGTCATTTAACTGGAACGCTTTGAAAGTAGAGTAATTTGTAAAATTTCCCTCAGTTGGGACATGTCTCTTGTTTATCTCATGATTGAACTGTTTTTGTGGATTATATAAAGAGATATATTGCTATTTTTATTATATCATATAAAGGATAGATACTATCAACATAATTTATCAGTCTTGGTATCGATCTGATCATTTTGCTGATGTAGTGTTTGTCAGCTTTCTCCGTGGTAAAGTGATTCTTTATTGTTCTTCTTATTATTATTATTATTATTATTATTATTATTACTATTACATTATCATTATTTTTTTAAGTTTCTCATAATATATTTTTTAGAAGGAAATTACTATGTGTATTGCACACCTAAGAGTGGGAAGCTATGCTCATGAACTTGAGGGTGGAATGTCTGCACAAATTGTTTGAAATTCTTCTACATGGGTGATTTCTCTTCATTCTGGGTTTGTTTGTGTCTTTTTCAAAGACGTTATTTAGTTAATTGAAAGAGGAGAGAAAAACCATGAGCGAGACGGGCAGAGGGAGAGGGAGAAGTAGGTTCCCTGCTGAACAGGGAGCCTTCCTTGGACCTGGATCATGATCTGAGCCTAAGTCAGAAGCTTAACTGACTGAGCCACCCAGGTGCCACTTTTTCTTCCTTTTTTTTTTTCTTAATAATAAATTTATTTTTGTGTGTGTGTTCAATTTGCTCACATACAGAATAACACCCAGTGCTCATCCCGTCAAGTGTCCCCCTCAGTGCCCATCACACATTCACCCACACCCCAGCCCTCCTCCCCTACCATCACCCCTAGTTCGTTTCTCAGAGTTAGGAGTCTTTATGTTCTGTCTCCCTTTCTGATATTTCCCACACATTCCTTCTCCCTTCCCTTATATTCCCTTTCACTATTATTTATATTCCCCAAGAGAATGAGAACATACAATGTTTGTCCTTCTCCGATTGAGTTACTTCCCTCAGCATAATACCTTCCAGTTACATCCACCTTGAAGCAAATGGTGGGTATTTGTCATTTATAATGGCTGATCAAGGCCCACCTTTTCTCTCTCTTCATCTTCTGAGTCTACTATGATATGAATGTTATTGCTTTAATAAGTGGATGAGTTCCCAAGTCTGCCTCTGTGGTTCATAACCTTCCTTGTTTTTAAGGCTTCCACTTGGGACTGCATCCCAGTTATAGCATTTTTAACGTTGGCTTGACTAGATTTTAGTTCTTTTATTTCTACAGTAAGGGATTCTCTAGTTTTCTTCTGTGCTCTTTTTCCACCCCAGCTGCTATCTTTATAATCATTGTTTTAAACTGTATTTAGACATCATATATGTGAATGGATGAACTTCCTGGCTTTGAGTACTACCTCATGTTATTTTATGAAGGTGAATTTCTCCATCTCATTATTTTTTTCCAAAAAAGACAGAAGGAAGAAAAAGAAAAACGAAGAAAAACAATAAAAACTGCCCTCCTAAAAGAACACCAGATTATTTTGGCCTGCTTGTTAAAAGATTCCAAATCCCAAAATAAGAAACACAATTAAAGTACCATGAAACTAAAAATAAGAAACATATAAGGTACATACATAAAAATTAAAATAAGGCAATTTATAAAATAGAATCAAATACATGAAAATAAAGCACAAAGTACAAAGGAAGCTAGACCCTACTTTCCAGGCAGAGCTGAAGCCCTGCAGCCTCTGTGGTCCAACAGCTTGGTGGCAGCGAGTGGTCTGTGTGGGGTCTGGGAGCGGGCCATGGCGCTGATTGTCAGGTGCACATCTGCCTGAGAGATGCACCTGCGGGGTCAGAGGTGGGGTGGGCTTTGGCGCCTCTGGCCTCCAGCAGGTCGCACTGTGCTGATCCCTGAGACTCAGCGCTGATGGGAGGGATGCGGGTGTCGACGCTGGGTCCTCTTGCTCTGGGGCTGAGCATCCTGCCCCCCAGTCTGCAGGCCCACCACAGAAGAGCCGCGAAACCCCCAGGTGTCTGCCGCTTCTCTTAGAACCCTGATTTCACTCTGCCCTCGTCCAAGTTTCTTTTGGTTTTGTTTTTTTTATCTCAGACTGTTGTGCCCAAGATTGCAAATATGAGAAACCACCGAGAAGTCGACACGAATGCAAACACACGAGGGTTAATTTACAAGATCGAGCTTGTGTCCAAGTATA
Source organism: Canis lupus familiaris (assembly GCF_011100685.1). Classification (NCBI taxonomy): domain Eukaryota; kingdom Metazoa; phylum Chordata; class Mammalia; order Carnivora; family Canidae; genus Canis; species Canis lupus. The sequence goes on from NW_023331255.1 coordinate 63,881, forward strand.
CCCGACACAGCAGAGCAGGGACTTGGACCCCGAGGTGGGTTTTTGCTTAGTTTTAAGGGCTAGTCTCGGGGACCTCCAGAAGGGCTGGAGCAATTCCTCAAGTTCTGTTTACATTTTGATATGGGGTCTTCAAGGGCATTGAGCTCTGTTCTCATTCTAATAGGGCCTTCTTGTCCTTGTCCTGGGCTCAGGTTTGATTCTATTGTGGGGCTTTCTAGGACATTAAACTGTAAACAGCAAAGGTTCCACACCTGGAAGGGGGACGTCACACTGTCCCTATATGCTGAAGATGCGGTACTAGAAGCAGGAAACCCGAGAGCCTCCACCAAAACCTGTTAGAACTAAGGAGTGAGTTCAGTAAAGTCACGGGACACAAACTGACCCTACAGAACACAGTAGCCTTGCAGTGTCCTGACAGTGAGCACTCAGGAAGTAAATGAAGGATATGACTCCCTTCTCCATTCTCAATTAATAATGAGACTGAACCAAAGGAGCACAAGACTTGTGCACTGAGCCATACCAGGCTCTGGGAGGCCGTCCTGGGCTCGTGGGGTGGGAGCCTCATCTTGTGAAAATGTCTGCAGTTCCTGAATCCACCCTCAGATTCAATGTTATTCCTATCAAAATCATGGTGGCAGATCCTATAAATAGGAAAAAAAACCCATAACATCCATCTGCCCCCACAAATGACCCCAGACATCAAATCAGTATTGGAGAAGCCTGAGAGAACGGGACGCAGCACTTTCCTATTTCAAATGATGTCACACAGACACAGGATAAAGAAGTGTGGTTCTCGGGCCCCTAGCTGGCTCCGTTGGTTAAGCATCCGACTCCTGACCTCACCTCCGGTCCTGATCTCAGGGGTTATGAGTTCTAGCCTTGGGCTGGGCCATGGACGATGCATGGAGCCTATTTCGACAAACCAGACCCACGGTGGGTGGTCCCGGTATAAGGTGAATGAGCAAAACTGAGAGTCTAGAAGGAAATGTGCTCTGATACAAATGATTTTATAACTTAAATTAATTTAAACCCAATTAATTAATGTATAGTGTGTTATACTTTCAGAGGAAGAATTCAGGGATTCACCAGTTGGAGATAACAGCAGTGCACATGACAACACTTCCCCTGTTATCCCCAAACTCCAGCAGCCCTCAGTTTGTTTCCTTTCATTAAGAGTCTGTATTTCCTGCATCTGTTTTTATCATATTTGTTTTTCCTTCCCTTTACAGTTGTTATCTGCTTTGCTTCTTTAATTCCACCTATGAATGACACCACACGGTCATTCTCTTTCCCGACTGATTTATTTCACTTAACATGATCCTTCTAGTTCTATCCACGTCATTGCAAATGGCAAGATTTCCTTCTCTTTGATAGCTGAGTACCATTCCTCTCTATCTCTCATCCTCTTTACCCATCATCTGCCTGAGGGCACCAAGGCTCCTCCCACAGTGTGGCTACTGTGGACCCGGCTGCTGTGGACATTGGGTGCAGTTGTTCGATGTCTCACTGCATCTGTATCTTCGGAGTGAGCTCCAGGCCATACACCTGCTGGTCACAGGGCGGCTCTATTTATAAAATCCTGAGGAGCCTCCACACTGTCCAGGGCGGCTGCACTAGCCCGCAGTCCCACCCACAGTGGAAGAGGGTTGAGTGAGTTTTGCAGGATGTGGTAAAAGTCTGGTCCACATTTCATTTCGTGTCCTGTGGGCTCCAATTCCTTGTCCTTAAGTATTTCTGGGGAAACCGGGTGTTGGGCTCCGTTTCAGTGAGATGTCTCCCATGCAAAGAGGCCACAGCTGGAGCCTGGATGAGGCAGGTGAGGCCTCTGGAGCACCCAACTCCTCCTGCATGGCCTCCTGCAGCACCTGAGTGTCCCGCAGAGGGCACCCGAGCCCAGGCCCCACCCAGGGGTGCACATGCGCAGTAGTCCTCCTCTGCCTTCACTAACAGGAGTCAGCCTGTGCTGAGGAGGCCTGAGGAGGACATGGGGTCGCGTCCACGCTGATGAATCCCAGCCTCCTCAGGACCCGCGGGAAGTCTCAGGGGGAAATTGGGCCGCGTTCACACTGACAGGAGCCCTGGTCTCCTCAGGACCAGCGCTGAAGTTCAGGAAGATATGGGCCTGCATCCTCACTGCCAGGAGCCCTGGGCCGCCTCAGGTCCCGCGGGGAGGCTTCAGGAAATTGTGGGCCCGCATCTATGCTGACAGGAGCCCCTGAGCCGCCCCAGGACCCACGGGGACACTTCAGGAAGATATGGCACCGCTTCCACTCTGGCAGGAGCTCCCGGCCCCCTCAGGATATAAGTTGAGGCTTCTGGAAGCTAGGTGCCCCATTCACGGTGACAGGACCCCCATCCTCCTCAGCACCTGCACTTTGGCTTCGGGACGTATGGGGATGCGTCTATGCTGACAGGAGCCTACAGCCTCCTCAGGATTCGCGGTGAGTTTTCTGGGGGACGTGGGGCCATGCCCAGGCTGACAGGAGCCCCGGCCTCCTGAGGACCTGCTCTGGGGGTTCCAGAGGATGTGAGGCATAGTCCACAGTGATAGGACAATCGGCGTCCTCAGGACCTGCTGACTATGACTCAGGAACATGTGGGGCCACGTCCGCACTCACATGAGCCTGGATTATTCAGAACCCCGTGGAGTTATCTGGAGGCGCCATTGGGGGCCACGTCCACATCAGAAGGGACTACTCACAACCATAGGGTAAGTGAATGGGTAGAATAAATGGTAGGGTCAGGGAAGGGGAGGCAGTTGGTGGTTAGGCTTAGGTTAGATGTTAGGAGTTATGATTATGCTTATGGTTACGGATTAGAGGTTAGGTGAGGCATAAGTGTAAGGGTCAGTAGTTAAGAGTTAAGATGGGGGTTAGGGTTAGGGACAGGATTTAGAGTTAGGGTTAGGGTTTAGGCTCTAGGGATTAGGGCAGGAGGTTTGGAGTTGGGGTTAGGGTTATGGTTAGAGTTAGGGTTGGGCTTAGGTTTGCATTTAAGGTTAGGGGTTAGGGTGTGAGTTTGGGTTAGGATTAAGGGTTAGGGGTTAGAGTTAAAGATGGGCTAGGTTTAGGGTTAGGGCGAGGGTTAGGGTTAGGATAGGGATTGGGGCTAGGGTTAGGGTTAGTGTTTGTTTAGGGGTTAGGTTTAGGGTCAGGTCAGGGTCAGGGTATGGATTTGGAAAAGGGTAAGAGATACGGTTAGGGAGTGGGTTAGGGGTTAGTTTTAGGGCACAGGTTAGAGTACAGTTTGGGATATGAGATAGGATTAGTATTAGAGTGTTAGGGTTAGCGTACTGGTTAAGGTTAGGAATAGGATTTGAGTACATTAAGTTAAGGTTAGGGTTAGAGGGTAGGCTTAGGTTTAGATTTAAGGTAGGGGTCAGGCTTAAGGGTTTAGGATAGGTTTAGGAGTTAGGGTGAGGGTTGGCAGGAACATTCAGTGAATGTGTTTCGGTCTTGGGGTTTGTGTTTGGTTTTTGATTAGTGATGAGTCTTGTTTAAGGGTTAGGTTAACGTTAGGATTAAGTGTAGGGTTAGGGTTATGTCTATGTATGGTTAGAGTTTGGGTCTTAGCATGTGCCTGAACTGGGACTCCTAATATCTTGGGCAGTTTAGTTTTATGCACTCTATTTAGGTTTTGGGTTCAAAGATAGCCTGACTCCACCAAGTCAGTGGCCTCCTCAGAGAATTCAAAATCCAGGCTTCTGCTGGGGTGAGAATAGACATGGAAGGCTTCTCCCGAGCTGAGCTAAGGAGGGGATTTGTGCCTCTAAATACTCTATTTGGATTTTCAGTTGCCTTTCTGATTTTATCTCTTGTGTGCACATGTTTCATCAATCCTACAAATTTTCATTTTAAAGTTTTACTTGAATTCCTGTTTGTAAACACAGTATGATATAGATTTTTTTTAAATTTTATTTACTTATTTATTTATGATAGTCACAGAGAGAGAGAGAGAGAGAGAGAGAGGCAGAGACACAGGCAGAGGGAGAAGCAGGCTCCATGCACCGGGAGCCCGACGTGGGATTCGATCCCGGGTCTCCAGGATCGCGCCCTGGGCCAAAGGCAGGCGCCAAACCGCTGCGCCACCCAGGGATCCCCACAGTATGTTATAGTTTCAGGTTTACCACATAGTGATTCAATCCTAGGATACAACTCCTGGTACTGGTCACAGGTGCCCTCCAGTATCCCCATCCCCTGATTCCCCATTCCCCCACCTTCCTTTGGTGTTGATTAGTTTATTCTCTGTGGTTAAGAGTGTGTATCTTGGTTTGCTTCTCTCATCCCCCCTCTGCCCCTTTGCAAGTTTGTTTGTTTTTTTAAAATTCACATGTGAATGCCATTGTATGGTATTTGGTATCTGTCTTTCTCTGACTGACTGAGTTCATTTGGCATAAGTCCTTTCCACTTCTCCCACGTCATTTTTAATGGCTTCATTTCAACCCTTCTGATGACCCAGTGATGTCACAGTGTGTATATTTAGCACATCGTCTCTGCCCATTCTTCTGTCGATGGACATCTGGGCTGTATCCACTGATTGGCTTTGTTGATAACACTGCTAGAAACACTGGGCTGCATGTCCCTCTTCCAATCTACTGAACTACTTTTGTATCCTCGTTGTAAATACCTAGCTGTGCAATTTTGGAATCGTAGGGTAGCTCTATTTTTAATTTGTTTTTATTTTATTTTTATTTATGATAGTCACAGAGAGAGAGGCAGAGACGCAGGCAGAGGGAGAAGCTGGCTCCATGCACCAGGAGTCCGACATGCGATTCGAACCCGGGTGTCCAGGATTGTGCCATGGGCCACAGGCAGGTGCCAAACAACTGCGCCACCCAGGGATCCCTGATTTTTAACATGTCGAGGACCCTCCAAACTGTTTTCCACAGTGGCTGCACCTGTTCGCATGTACACCAGGAGTGTAACAGGGCTCCCTCTTCTGCATAGCCTCACCAACACCTGTTGTTTCTTGTGTTGTTAATTTTAGCCATTCTGAGGGCTGTCAGGTGACATCTCATTGTGGTTTGCATTTCCCTGATGATGGGTGACGCTGAGTGTCTCTCCATGTGTCTGGTGGCCATCTGGATGTCTTGTCAGAGACAAAGTCCATTCATCTCTTCTGCCCATCTGTAGTTGGATAATTTGTATTTAGGATGCTGAGATTTATATTTGCTTTATGTATTTTGCATACTAACTGTTTATTGGATGTGTTGTTTACAAATATCTCCTTTCATTTTGTATGTTGCCTTTTAGCTTTGGTTGTTTCCTTCACTTTGCAGAAGCTTTTAAATTTGATGAAGTCCCAATAGTATTTTTGCTTTTGTTTCCCTCACCTCAGAGGCATATCTAGAAAGAAGACCCAATGGCCAATATCAAAGACGTTGCTGCCTATCTTTTCTTCTTTGTATATGGTTTCAGGTCTCACATTTAGGTCTTTCATCTCTTTTGAATTTATTTTTTATATATATGGTGTAAGAAAGTGGTCCAGTTTCATTCTTCTGCATTTGGCTGCCTGGTTTTCCCAACACCATTTGTTCTTATCCTGGGGTCAGGGTTAGGGTTTGTTGAAGAGACTGTCTTTGTGCCATTGGATATTCCTTACTGCCTTGTTGTCGATTAATGCATCTTAGAGTTACAGGTTTGTGTCTTGTTTCGGCTTTCCATTCTGTTCTATTGATCTAAGCGTCTCCTGTTGGGAGATTTTTGATTGATGATTCAATTTCTTTGCTGGTTATCTGCCTGTTCAAGTTTTTTATTTCTTCTTTTTCATTTTTGCTATGTTATGTATTTCCAGGAATTGATCTATTTCTTCCAGGTTCAAGGTTGCTGGCATATAATTTTTCATAATGTTCTCTTATAATCATTTGTATTTCTCTAGTGTTGCTTGTTATTTCTCTTTTCCCATTTGTGATTTTATTTGGGTCCTTTCTCATTTTTTATATTTTTTCTTTTTTAAATATTTTATTTATGTATTCATGTGAGACACAGAAAGGCAGAGGTAAAGGCAGAGGGAAAATGAGACTCCAGCTGGCCCTGATGTTGGACATGATTCCCCAGGACCCCGGGATCGTGATCTGAGCCAAAGCAGATGCTCAACCCCTGATACACCAAGGTACCTTGCTGATTCAATTCCTTTGCAAATTATGGGTCTGCTCACATTTTCTATTTCTTCCCATTTCAGTTTTGCTCATTTGCACATTTCTAGAGATTTGTCCATTTCTTCCAGGTCCCCCAGTTTGTTAGCGTATAATCATTCATAGTATTCCCTTATAATTGTCTAATTTTTCTGGTGTTGATTGTGATCTCTCTTCTCTCATTTGTGATTTTATTTATTAAGTCTTATCTCTTTTCTCATTGATAAGGCTGGCTATGGTTTGATCCATTTTCTTAATTATTTTGAAGAACCATCTCTTTGTTTCATTATTCCATTCTACTGCTTTGTTGTTTCTGTATTGTTTATTTCTGCTCTCACCTTTTTTTCCCCTTCTTCTGTAGTCTTTAGGCTTTTTTTGCTATTCCTTTTCCAGACTCTTTAGGTGTAGCGTTAGGTAGTGTATTGGAGACTTCTTGTTTCTTGAGGTATGCCTGTATTGCTATTCTACTTCCCCCTTAGGACTGCCTTTTCTACATCCTAGAAGTTTGGAGAAACATGTTTTCATTTTAATTTGTTTTAAATTTCCTCTTTAATTTCCTGGCTGCTCCATTCATTCTCTAGTAGGATGTTCATAATCTTCATGTATTTTTGGTCTGTCCAAATTTTTTCTAACTGTCGACTTCGAGTTTCATAGCATCATGGTCGAAAATGTACAGGGTGTGATATCAACCTTCTTGAACCTGTTGTACCTGTTGAGGGCTGATTTGTGGCCCATGATATGATCTGTTCTGGAGAATGTCCCATGTGCAATTGAAAGGAATGTGTATTCTGCTTTAGGTTGAAATGTTCAGACTATATCTGTTGAGTCCCTGTGGTCCAGTGTGTCAAGACTATTGTTCCCCTGTTGATTTAATGCATAGATGATCGGTCCATTGACGTAAGTGGGTGTTAAAATCCCCTGTCATTGTATTATTATCAGTGAGTTCCTGTATGTTTGTTGTTAATTGGTTTGTATATTTAGGTACTCCCATGTTGGCAGCATAAATATTTATTTGTTGGAACTTTTTTTTTAAATAAATTTATTTTTTATTGGTGTTCAATTGACCAACATACAGAATAACACCCAGTGCTCATCCCGTCAAGTGTCCCACTCAGTGGCCGTCACCCATTCACCCTCTCTTCCCGCCCTCCTCCCCTTCCAGCACCCCTAGTTCGTTTCCCAGAGTTAGGAGTCTTTATGTTCTGTCTCCCTTTCTGATATTTCCTACACGTTTCTTCTCCATTCCCTTATATTCCCTTTCACTATTATTTATATTCCCCAAATGAATGAGAACATACACTGTTTGTCCTTCTCCGATTGACTTACTGCACTCAGCATAATACCCTCCAGTTCTATCCACGTTGAAGCAAATGGTGGGTATTTGTCGTTTCTAATGGCTGAGTAATATTCCATTGTATACATAAACCACATCTTCTTTATCCATTCATGTTTAATGGACACCAGGCACCTTCCACAGTTTGGCCATTGTGGACATTCCTGCTCTAAACATCAGGGTGCAGGTGACCCAGCGTTTCATTGCATCTGAATCTTTGGGTAAATCCCCAACAGTGCAATTGCTGGATTGTAGGGATGGTGTGTTTTTTTCTTTTTTTTTTCTTTTTTTAATTTATTTATGATAGCCACACTGAGAGAGAGAGATAGGGGGGGGGGCAGAGACATAGGCAGAGGGGAAGCAGACTCCATGCACTGGGAGCCCGACATGGGATTCGATCCCGGGTCTCCAGGATCGTGCCCAGGGCCAAAGACATGCGGCAAACTGCTGCGCCACCCAGGGATAACTTAGTTCTAATTTCAAGGCATTATGGTCTGAGAATATGCAGGGGACAATCCCAATCATTTGGTATAGGTTCAGACCCGATTTGTGACCCAATATGTGGTCGATTCTGGAGAAAGTTCCATGTGCACTTGAGAAGAATGTGTATTCAGTTGAGTTTGGATGTAAAGTTCTGTAGATTTCTGTGAAATCCATCTGGTCCAGTGTATGATTTAAAGGTATTGTTTCTTTGGAGATGTTATGCTTAGAAGACCTATCGAGGGTAGAAAGAGCTAGATTGAAGTAACCAAGTGTAAGTGTATTATTATCTAAGTATTTCTTCGCTTTGGTTATTAATTGGTTTAAATATTTGGCAGCTCCCACATTCGGGGCATTTATATTGAGGATTGATAAGTCCTCTTATTGGATAGATCATTTAAGTATGATTTAGTGTCCCTCTTCATCTCTCACTACAGTCTTCGGGGTAAATTTTAGATTATCTGGTATAAGAATGGCTACCCCTGCTCTCTTTTGAGGACCATTTGAATGGTAAATTTTTCTCCAACATTTCATTTTCAGGTTGTAGGTGTCCTTCTGTCTACCATGAGTCTCTTGTAGACAGCAAATAGATGAATCCTGCTTTTTTATCCAGTCTGAAACCCTGCGCCTTTTGATGGGTCATTAAGCCTATTCACATTCAGAGTTACTATCGACAGATATGAGTTTAGCGTCTTCATGATATCTATTCAGTCCTTGTTTGTGGATTGTTCCACTGAACTTCTTCTTAAAGGGGAATTTTAAGAGTCCCCCATAAAATTTCTTGCAGAGCTGGTTTGGAGGTCACATATTCTTTCAGTTCCTGCCTGTCTTGGAAGCTCTTTATCTCTCCTTCCATTTTGAATGAGAGCCTTGCTGGATAAAGTATTCCTGGTTGCATGTTCTTCTCATGGAGGACCCTGAATATATCCTGCCAGCAGTTTTCTGTGCTGCCAGGTCACTGTGGAGAGATCTGCTGTTACCCTAATGCTCCTCCCCATAAAGGTCAGGATTTTCTTGTCTCTTTCTGCTTTAGGGATCTTCTCTTTATCTTTGGAATTTGCAAGCTTCACGATTAAATGTCGAGGTGTTGGACAGTTTTTATTGATTTTAGGGGGGATCTCTCTATTTCCTGGATCTGAATGCCTGTTTCCCTTCCCAGATTAGGAATGTTTTCGGCTAGGATTTGTTCAAATGCATATTCTGGCCCTCTGTCCATTTTGGCACCCTCGGTAACCCCAATTACACGTAGGGTTTTCTTCCTCAGGCTGTCGTTTATTTCCCTTAATCTGTCTTCCTTGTCTTTTAATTGTCTGTCTCTTTTTTCCTCAGTTTCTCTCTTTGCCATCAACTTGTGTTCTCTGTCACTCACTCGTTCTTCCAACTCGTTATCCCTCATCGTTAGGACTTCTAGTTTGGATTGCATCTCATTCAATTGATTTTTAATTTCGGCCTGATTGGATCTAAATCTGCAGTCATGAAGTCTCTTGAGTCCTTTATGCTTTTTCCTAGAGCCACCTGTAGCTGTATAATAGTGCTTTTGAATTTGCTTTCTGACATTGAATTGTAATCCAGATTTTGTAACTCTGGGAGGGACGACTGTTTCTGATTCTTTCTTTTGAGGTGGGGTTTTCCTTCGAGTCATTTTGCTGAATGGAGAGTGGCCAAAACAAATTGTATTGGGAAAAGGAGAAAAAGAGGGGAGAGAAGGAAGGAAAGAAAAGAAAAAAACGAAAAAGAATAAAGGAAGAAAGAAGGAAAAAAGGGAATAAAAAGAGAAAAAAAGAAAGAAACGGGGGAAGTGGAGGGCGAAGCAATCATAAATAAAAAAAAAACATGGGGGGGTATCTTCTGATTCTGTATACTTTAAGTTCCTTGACTTCCCCTGGAACTTGTCCGTCTAGCCGGTCTTCTGGGGTAGGGGCCTCTTGTGCTGATTTCAGGTGTTAGCACGTGGGGGAGCTGCTCTGTCCCTGCCTGGTGCAGGGCTCAGTGGGGGTAGTTTACCCCGTGAGGCCCCAGGAGGAACAACCCCAGTGTCAGCGACCAGCTCTGGAATCCTGTATTCAGCCCCCGCAGTAACTTGGGAGCCGTCCATCGGCAGGTCCTGGAGGCTCTGAGGCTGGGCCGCTGATCTGCTCAGCTCTGGACAGGAGCGTCCTTGGTGTCCTAGGCCCTCTGGGCCTCTGCCTGTCCCGGGGGAGGCCGAATCCTGGGCTGTGTCCTGGCGCCCTGTGCCCGGGGCCTGCGATGTTGGATTCTCGCTCCCAGTTGTACAGCCACCTCACTGTGGAGCCACCGCCCGAGCTCCTACAAGTTGCTCCCAGAGCTCCACATCCCCCTCTGAATGGAGCCTCTTCCTCTGCAGGAGGCGCCGTTGCCAAGCTGCTCCTGGTCCGCGCAAACACCTCTGTGCAGAGCCGCCACCTGAGCCCCTCAGAGCTGCTCCCTGGTCAATGCATGTGCCCTGCAGCCCTAAGGGAGCTCGCTGCACTCTCCTGGGAGTGCATGTTTCTATTAGTGTCCCAGGGTGCCCTAGGGCATCCCCGCCTTCCTGGGGTCCTGCTCTGACTCGTTGAAGGGGCCATTCTGCCCTGGAAGATTGGTGAAGCTCCTCCTTCTCCCAGGACAGAGCTCTTCTGCCCTGTGAGCACTCGCCCCGGCCATAGCCAGGCTCCTCACAGGGCCGCTCACACTTGGATGCCTTTTGTTTCTTTATTTCTTTTTCCCGTCTTCCTACCTTTATAGAATCTCGAACTTTCCCACTGTAGCATTCAAACTGGTCTCTGTTTAAATCTCAGGCTGAATTCATAGATTTTCAGGATGATTTGAAGTTTATGTAGGTAAATTCGTGGGGACAGGTGATTTGGGGACCCTACAATTCTGCCATCTTGCCCCTCCTCCTGTATGTTTGCCTTTTAGCTTTGGTTGTTTCCTTCATTGTGTGGAAGCTTTTCAATTTGATGAAGTCCCAATAGTCTTTTTGCTTTTGTTTCCCTCACCTCAGCGGCATATCTAGAAAGAACATCCAATGGCCAATGTCAAAGACGTTGCTGCCTATCTTTTCTTCTTTGTATGGTTTCAGGTCTCACATTTAGGTCTTTCATCCATTTTGAATTTATTTTTATATACATGGTGTAAGAAAGTGGTCCAGTTTGATTCTTCTGCATGTGGCTGCCTGGTTTTCCCAACATCATTTGTTCTTATCCTGGGTCAGGGTTAGGGTTTGTTGAAGAGACTGTCTTTGTTCCTTTGGATATTCCTTCCTGCCTTGTTGTCGATTAATGGATCATAGAGTTACAGGTTTGTATCTTGTTTTGGATTTCCATTCTGTACTATTGATCTAAACGTCTCCTGTTGGGAGATTCTTTTTTTTATGATATTCACACAGAGAGAGAGAGAGAGAGAGGCAGAGACACAGGCAGAGGGAGAAGCAGGCTCCATGCACCGGGAGCCCGACATGGGATTCGATCCCGGGTCTCCAGGAACACGCCCTGGGCCAAAGGCAGGCGCCAAACTGCTGCGCCACCCAGGGATCCCCCTGTTGGGAGATTCTTCATTGATGATTCAATTTATTTGCTATTAGTCTGCTCCTCAAGTCTCTTATTTCTTCCTTTATCATTTTTGCTATGTTATATATTCCAGGAATTGATCTATTTCTTCCAGGTTCTAGGTTGCTGGCATATAATTTTTCTTTTTTTTGGCATATAATTTTTCATAATGTTCTTTATAATAGTTTGTTTTTCTGTAGTGTTGGTTGATATTTCTCTTTTCTCATTTGTGATTTTATTTGGGTCCTTTCTCATCTTTTTATCTTTTTCTTTTTTAAAGATTTATTTATAGATTCATGAGAGACACGAGAGGGCAGAGGGATAGGCAGAGTGAAAATGAGGCTCCATGCGGGGAGCCTGATGTGCGACTTGATCTCCCAGGTCCCGGGATCATGACCTGAGCCAAAGCAGATGCTCAACCACTGAGGCACAGGTGCCTGCTGATTCAATTCCTTGCTAGTTATGGGTCTATTCACATTTTCTATTTCTTCTATTTCAGTTTTGCTCGTTTGCACATTTTAGGGATTTGTCCATTTCTTCCAGGTCTTCCAGTTTGTTAGCGTATAATTTCTTAATATTCCCTTATAATTGTCTAATTTTTCTGGTGTGATTGTGATCTCTAGTCTCTCATTTGTGATTTATTATTAGGTCATTTCTCTTTCTCATTGATAAGGCTGGCTAGGGCTTGATCCATTTTATTAATTATTTTGAAGAACCAGTTCGTAGGTTTGTTATTCCATTCTACAGTTTTGTGGTTTCTGTATTGTTATTTCTGCTCTCATCTTTATTTTTTCCCTTCTTCTGTAGGCTTTAGGCTTGTTGCTATTCCTTTTTCCATCTCCTTTAGGTTGTAGGGTTAGGGTTGTGTATATTGGAGACTTCCTGTTTCTTGAGGTAGGCCGTATTGCTATGTACTTCCCTTTAGGACTGCCTTTGCTACATCCCAGAGGTTTGGAGAGAACATGTTTTCATTTTCATTTGTTTTAAATTTCCTCGTTAATTCCTGGTTGCTCCATTCATTCTCTAGTAGGATGTCATAATCTCCAGTATTTTTGGTCTGTCCAATTTTTTTCTTACTGTAGAACTTCAAGTTTCATAGCGTCGTGTTCTGAAAATGTACATGGTGTGATATCACCTTCTTGTACCTGTTATACCTGTTGAGGGCTGATTGTGGGCCATGATATGATGTGTTCTGGAGAATGTCCCATGTGCACTGGAAAAGGAGTGTGTATTCTGCTTTAGGATGAAATGTTCAGACTATATCTGTTGAGTCCCTGTGGTCCAGTTTGTCAAGGCTATTGTTCCCCTGTTGATTTTCTGCGTAGACGATTGGTCCATTGACATAAGTGGGTGTAAAAATCCCCTTT
>NW_023331256.1:0-42804 GCF_011100685.1 Canis lupus familiaris
AAGATGTGAACTTTGTGCCTTTGTGTTACCCGTAGAGTTGGTGTTTCTGGTGACGTTCTCTGGGCCTTTCTAGTCTTTGTTTGCGTTTGGTCTCTTTTTTTTTCCCCCACTAGAAGAGTCCCTCTTAAAATTCCTTACTGGACTGGTTAAGTGTCATGAACTCCTTTATATGTAGCCTGTCTGGGAAAATCTTTATCTCTCCTTCTGTCCTGTATGACACCCTTGCTGAAGTAAGTATTCATCCAAATTGGACTGCAATAAAAATAAATTTAAAAACATAAAATAAATTCTTCTAATATGATTGAGGAAAATGGTATTTAGGAGTAAAACCAGAAGCAGAAAGAGAGGAGGACAGATTTCACCCTCCGTAGCCTTCACAGGGACCTGGTGTCCTTTCCAAGGAGGCCCCCCCTCCGGAGGATGCTTCCTGCCCCTCTGCCCTCCTTGTTGGAACACAGCAGGCACATCTCCGTGCCTCCAGCACCTCTGCAGTCATGGCTTATAGCGTTATCCATGTATCCTATTGGAGACCACAGTTTTGTGTATGTAAGCATCTGGCTGCTGTTTGACAACATTGGGGGGATTCCGACTTTTGTTGGTTTTGAGTGTGTGTGTGTCTATCACATGCAGCTATCACATGCAGCTATCGATCCGCGGCTGGGTCACCAAAAAACACCAAAATGGTTGGCACAACATCATTTCTGGTGCTTGCGCTGGGCGGTTAGCTGGGCTATCCTGGCAGACCCGGGGCTCGCTCGTGCAGTTACTTTCAGCTGGAGGGTCTGAGCTGGCTGTGTCCGGCTCTGCCACATTCTCATGTCCAGCAGTGGGTCTGGCCGCCCTGGAAGGCACGTGGGTCGTCAGCTGTGTGTGCCTGGCGGCGCCCCTGCAGGGCTTGGGGCCTAGGTGGTGTCCCCTCCTCCTCTCTGGGGGTCTCTCCACGCCCCGTGCACTGAGTTCTGGGAAACACAGAAACGGGCTGGCTGTGCATTTTCACACAACACTTTATTGACTTTCTACAGCAAATGGGCTCAGAGCTGTGGGTGCGTGGCTTCCCCTGGGGAGGGAGACCTCTCTGTCCTTTTAAAGGGGGCAAAAATCACACAGGGTGGGGGGGGTGCTGGAGTCCCCCACCTGGGAGCATGTGTGGAATCTGGTTGGGGGTATGTGTCTTGAGGTTTCAGCCTGAGTGATGGTTCTGAGGACAGCAGAGCTGACCTGGACCTGCGCCTCATGGGCACCTGTGCTGGGTCCCCACAGGGCAGCTGGACACTGGCCTCGGGCCCTCTGGGGCCCCAGCACATGGAGGAGCCCGCATCCTGGTGTGGGTGCAGGTGTGGCCCACCGGCTTACCCCTCCACAACCCACACTGGGGTGTCCTGGGATCCCCAGGGCTGCCCTAGGTCAGCGACCTGGATCAGTGGGGCACGCCCAGGGCCCAGCAGGCCACATCTAGCTGTGAGAGGGCTCGCTCAGCCCGCCAGAAATCCAGGGCTGGCCAGGGCCATGAGGGCTGGGTCCCATTGGTCTTTGTGTTGGGCCTAGGGCGGGGGCTCAAATCACCCCAGCCCTCACAGAGCCCAGGGCCAGGCCAGCCCAGATCTCCATGGGTTAGGGGCTGGTGTCCTGTGCAGGGTGTGCCGCCCTAAATGAGGGACAGTGGGGCAGGGCACACAGTGGGTCCTCTGCCCACTCACCTGCACCCACCCTGTTGAGGGCTCCCTGTCTTCCCTCCTCTGCAACCCCTGGGTACTCTATGGGACACCCGGGCTTCTGATGGGAGCAGGGTATCCAGAGAATCCCGGGGAGTCTCAGCATGTCCCACAGGGGTACCTGCACCAGGTCCTTGCTGGGGGCCGATGGTGTGTGGTGGTGGATGGTGTGGGGGCATGGGTATGAAGGTGGTGGAGTGTGGGGGATGGTGTAGGGGTGATGGTGTTGGGGTATAGTGTGAGTGGGGATTGTGTGGGGCTGTGTGTGGTGTTAGGGGGATGGTGTATGTGGGATGCCATTGGGAATGATGATGTAGGGGGATGGTGTGGGAGTGGGGAATGAGGGGGATGTCGTGGGGGGCCTGCGGACACAGGGCATCTCCTTCCTCTAAGATGCACAAGGAGACGCCTTCAATTAAAGGCGACTAGTCTGGGGTTTGCAGTGACACCTGCCCCTGGGGCACCGTGTTGTTAGTGCTGCAGGCCCTGGCTGGACCGGGGGCATCATCTGGGGGTCATCAAATATGTATGTTTTCAAATTGCAAATTGTCTCAAGTTAAATGCATAGAATTTAGAATAATATAAAGCACCGAGAGTGGGTGTTACTTTGACCCGTCCAACCTCATGGGATGATGTGTGTCCTGCTCCAGCCGTAGCCATGCCTCCTGGCCCCCAGGTCTGGTTCCTCCCCCCACGACCCCCACCCCATCCCTGCTTCTCATGGGGCCGTCCCTCTCCTTTGGCGTTCAGCTCCCATGGCAACCCCTGGAGGCCCCATCCTAGTGGCCTCCTCATCCCTGAGGCACCAGGAGTGTGGGCACGGGAGTCATCCCCAACATCCTACCATGGAGCAGTGTGTTTTTGGCTCTATTGCTCCCCCCGGCCTCAGAAGCTCAGTTTTCCCTACCCAGAAGGCCCCAGGCCTCCCTCAGGGCCCCAAAGCCCCCTGGCCCAGCAGCCTCACCTGACTCCCTAGCCATCCCAAAATATGGTGTGGCTGCCGAACGTCCTGCTGACGTCCAAGTCTACCTGCGTGATGTCCCTGGAGGAGACCAGGGCCTCCTCCTTCATTTCCTTTGGGAAAACCGGGGAGGAGGAGCAGGCGTCAGGGACACAGACCCCCACCTGTCACGAGCTGCCATGCTGGGCAGGGAGCCCTGTGGCCACCATGGGAGTGTGTCCTGCTGAAACCTCCTTCCTTCCTCTTGGAGGCCGGGCATGGCAGGAGTGCCCACTGTACCCGTGGGACCTGTGTGAGGGCCTGTGCCCAGCTGTTGTGGGTGGGGATGTGACTGAGTGTCAGCCTGGGTGGAAGGGGATAGGGGTTCAGCCAGGTGGGACGTGACATGGGGGTGTTGTGACCAAGATTGCGAATCCGAGAAACCACTATGGAGCTGACATTGATGCAAACCCACAAGGGTTGATTTCCAAACTCGAGTTTGCGTCCAAGTACACCCCACAGCAGAGCAGGAACTGGAACCCGAGGTGGGTTTTTGCTTAGTTTTAAGGGCTTGTCTCGGGGACCTCCAGAAAGGCTGGAGTAATTCCTCAAGTTCTGTTTAATTTTGATATGGGGCCTTCAAGGCATTGACCTCTGTTCTCATTCTAATAGACACCTCCATCCCTTGGCATGGGTTCAGTTCTTATTCGATTGTGGGGCTTTCTAGGATATTAAGCTGTAAACTTTTGTTTTTTTTTTTTTTTTTACTGTAACTGAAGTAATGTAAATTTCAGCTCTTCTTCACTGGGGCCTGTGATGGATGGACTTGTTCGAACGCTGAACTTAAAGTGGAAAGACCTTCATTTTCTCAGCCTCATTGCATCCCCTTCCCTCCTATCTAGCTCACCTTCCCTCTGGAGCTCCTGAGAGAGCAATTGCAAATGACCTCAGCATGGCAGTGTTTGTTGGGGATCAGGCCTAGAGATTTTGGATCAGAAGAACTGGGGTGTGGGCATCCCGGCTGTGCAGCTGGATTCGATGCTGCAGACTCTTATTCCCTAAGCTATCTTGACAACTGACTTTGTAGGTAGAAAAGCTGTCCTTTCTCTTTAAAAGATGAAGAGCATGGGGATCCCTGGGTGGCTTAGCCATTTAGAGCTGCCTTTGGCCCAGCGGGATCCTGGAGACCCGGGATCAGTCCCGCGTCGGGCTCCCGTGCATGGAGCCTGCTTCTCCCTCTTCCTGTGTCTCTTCCCTCTCTCCTCTCACTGAGTGCCTACCATAAATAAATAAAATTAAAAAAATAAATAAAAGATGAAGAGCGAGTCAAAGCCTTTTTTCTCTGCTCCACTGATTGCTCAGATTCCAATCTGAGATCTATTTTCTGTTAATAAGGATAATTTACTATCCGTAGTACTATGCTTAAAATATTCTGACACAAGTATTTCAGAGGGATGATGGTTTCTTATCTCTTTCTTCACAGCTCAGTCAGTCCTCAGGAAATGCATCTTTAAGGATCTGGAAACAACTTAGAGGCATTAATACCAATGGTCCTATTATTATGCAACGGATTCTTCTCTGAGATTCTTCTGCTATTTCAACTGACACTGAAACACTTTGAACTCTCTGGAAGACAAATGTCAAGGAAATAAATGTTATGCATTGCTAATTTTAAATGCACTTGCAATATGGTGTCTATTATAATAGAAGTATTTTTATCTGATTTTTGCTATTTATTATCCTTTCCTGCTTCAGGTTGAGGAGGCATTATACGTGTTCATAAGTGTTTTTTTTTCCTTCTGATATAAAATTCTTACTATGTTCCCATCAAAGGAAATCTTTAAGAATAAGGCAAAAGTTAATTCAACGATTCTTAAAATGTCTTCACACTTGGAGACTGAATCATTTAAGTCAATTTTCAAAATAATCTTATTTATTAGGAAAAAAAAGATTTATAGGGAAATTGAGAAGATAGTACAGAGCATTCACATGCACTTGCACCAATTTCTCCAATTATTGATACTATATTACTACGGTACAAATATTGGCTAATGAATCAATATTAAAAATTCGCATTAAACAAAGACCAAAAAAAAAAAAACAAAGACCATAGTTTATTCAGATTTCCTTAGTTTTTTCTAAGTTACCATCCCTCATATCATATTCCATTTGTCCTCCTGTTTCCTTAGCTTCTCTCGATTGTGACAGTCTTTCTCTGCCTTTCCTTGTTGTTGTTGAACTGGAACACTTTGAGAAGTAGAGATTTTGTAAAATTTCCCTCAGTTGGGACATGTCTGTTGTTTATCTCATGACTGAACTGTTTTTGTGGATTATATCAGAGACACTGCCATTTTCATTATATCATATAAAGGATAGATACTATCAACATGATTTATCAGTCTTGGTATCGATCTGATCATCTTGCTGAGGTAGTGTTTGTCAGCTTTCTCAGAAGTAAACTGATTATTATTATTATTAATTATTATTATTATATTATCAATATGATTTTAAGTTTTTCATATTATATTTTGTAGATGGAAGTTACTATGTGTCTTCCACACTTAAGTGGGAAGCTATGCTCATGAACTTGAAGGTGGAATGTCCTCAAAAATTGTTTGAAATTCTTCTACATGGGCGATTTCTCTTCCTTGTGGGTTTGTTTGTTTGTTTCTTTTTCAAAGATGTTTTTTATTTATTTGAGAGAGAGAGAGATAAAGCATGAGCGAGAGGGCAGAGGGAGAGGGAGAGGTTCCCTGCTGAACTGGGAGTGTGCCTTGGGACCTGGATCATGATCTGAGCATAAGGCAGAAGCTTAACTGACAGAGCCACCCAGGTGCCACTCTTTCTTTCTTTCTTTCTTCTTTTTCTTTCTCTTTCTTTCTTTCTTTCTTTGCTTTTCTTTCCTTTTTCTTTCTTTTCTTTCTCTTTTGTCTTCTTTCTTTGCTTTCTCTTTCTTTCTCTTTCTTTCTTTCCTTCTGTTTCAATCCCTACTTGTGAGGAAATCCTCCCTCAGATGGAGCTACATACTAACCTTCCAACCTGAGTACCTACTGAAATCTCTCTCTCTGGGAACATCTCTCTTGGAGCTGACTGAAACGTGGTCCTTCCAGTTTCCACACTGCCTGCAGATACAGTTACGAACATCCTCACTAGACATGTTTGTCAGAAGCTCATGGGACGCCAGGGTCAAGCTGCAGGATTCAAGGTTTGTCTCCAGGTGCAGTAAGCGGTATTCATGAACACCTGAATTACAATGCTGCCACATTCTCATGGCCACCAGAACGCAGTTAGTTAAAAGCTGCCTTTGAGGAGATGCCTCCTTTTTAAGCTGAGCTCAGGGCAGGACCCTCCCGCATCCTGCCTGTTCCTAGTCGTGCGGCTAATATCCTTATGTTAGGTGCTGGGAGAGCTTGGACAAATGCAATAGAATGTCAGGACTGTACTCACGTGTATCTGATTCAATACAGCGATTGCCAATGTCCTTGTTCATTAGAGTGTAGCTCGGTATACCTCGCCTCGATAAGTGTTTAGCAGACATCGGCCTGCCATCAGCATAGACACTTCTGAGAGTTGAGTGTATGGCCTGTACCTCCCCCATCCTGACTGCCTGTACCTTCCAATTCCCAACATTTCGTTGTATGCAGGACAATAGGGGAGTGAAAACCAGTGTCGCCTTGTCAATTTCGCGCCTAGCGGTCAGCTACCTGCACAAGGCATGCGCACTCATTTGGGCTTCAGCTGATAGCTTGTACCTCCCACATGCTGACCACCAGTAAATTCACTTCCAAAGGATTTCGTTCGATACGGGACGCAAGTTTTGCGAGAAGCAAGTGTCTCTAGTCAATCCAGTGACTTCTGAGGAATTCCTCCTTCAGATGGGAGCTACATACTAACTTCCAAACCTGAGTACCTAGCTGAAGGTTCTCTCTCTGGGAATTTCCTTCTACAGATGAGCAGACATCGCTTCCTTCCCAGTTCCACACTGCCTGCAGATGCATTACGAACATCCTCACTAGACATGTTTGTCAGAAACTCATGGGACGCAAAGAGCCAGCTGCAGGCTCAAAAGTTGTGTTTCCAGGTGCAGTAGAGCGGTATTCATGGAACATCCCGCCTTACAATGCTGCTACGTTTCTCACGGCCACCAGAACGAGCTAGTAGAAAGCTGGCTTCTAGGCATGCCTCCTTTTGAGAGCTGAGCTTTGGGCAGGACCCTCCCTGCATCCTGCCTGCTCGTAAACATATCCTGCTAATACCCTTATGTTAGGTGCTGGGAGAGGTGCGGCGAAATGCATGTGGAAGTGTCAGGCTTGTACTCACGTTATCTGAGTTGAATACAGCGATTTCAAACGGCCTTCTTCAAAGAGTGTAGCTAGTTTCTAACTCCCATATAAGTGTGGGTAGCAGACATCTGCCTCCCAGGCATACACACTTTTGAGAGTTGAGCTTATGGCCTGTACTTCCCACATCCTGCCTGCAGGTACACTTCGGTGCTAATAGGCCTAGGCTCGATGCGTGACTGAAGTGTTGTGAGAGGTAAGTGGAAAGTCCCAGCACACAGATATTTGCCTCCAAGCTCAATCCAGCGATTTCCTAGTAATTCCTGTCTTAGACAAGTGCTACATACTAAGTGCCATACGTGAGAAGCTAGCTGAACCCCGAGTTCAAAAGCATCCTCTCTCCCAGAGTGAGCTCATACCCAGTCCCTCACAGTTCCACACTGCCTACACAATGAGTTTTGAACATCTTCACCAGAGAGTTTGTCAGAAGCTTGTGAGACGCAAGTGGAATAATGCAGGCCTGGAAGGTGTCTCCAGGTACAGTAGACCGGTATTCTTCGAACCTCCTGAGTTAGAAGACTGCTATGGTCTCACAGCCATTGGAACACAGCTAGTTGAAAGCTGGCTTCTAGGCATGGTCTCTTGTGAGAGCAGAGCTCAGGGCAGGACCCTGCCGCATCCTGCCCCCATAGTCATAGCTGCTAACATCCTTAATTGAGGTGCTGGGAGAGGTTGGAGAAATGCGAATGGAAGTGTCAGAACTGTACTCACGTGTATCTGAGTTAATACAGCGATGCCAACATCCTTGTTCAATTAGAGTGTAGTTCGGGTATACCGCGCCTCGATAAGTGTCTAGCAGACATTGGCCTGAAATCATACACACGTCTGAGAGTTGAGCTTATGGCCTGAACCTCCCCCATCCTGACTGCCTGTACGTTCTGCTTCCACAGCATTTCGTTGTATGCGGGAGAGTAGCGGAGTGAAAACCAAGTGTCTGCCTTGTCAATTTCGCGCCTAGCAGACAGCTGCCCCAAGGCATGCACACTCCTTTGGATTGAGCTTAGGATTTGAACCTCCCACATGCTGACCGCCTGTACGCTTCACTTCCAAATGATTTCGCTCGATACGGGACGTAAGTTTTGCGAGAGGCAAATGTGTCTTAGTTCAATCCAGCAACTTCTGAGGAATTCCTCCCTCAGATGGGAGCTACATGCTAACTTCCAAACCTAAGTACCTAGCTGAAAGCTCTCTCTCTGGGGAACATCCCTCTCGGAGATGAGCTGAAACGTGGTCCTTCCCAGTTCCACACTGCCTGCAGATACAGTTACGAACATCCTCACTAGACATGTTTGTATAAGCTCATGGGATGCAAGGGGCAAGCTGCAGGCTCAAGGTAGTGTCTCTAGGTGCAGTAAAGCGTATTCATGGAACATCCTGAATTACAATGCTGCCACGTTCTCATGGCCATCGGAACGCAGTTAGTAGAAAGCTGGCTTCGAGGCATGGCTCCTTTTGAAAGCTGAGCTCAGGGCAGGACCCTCCCGCATCCTGCCTGCCCATAGTCGTAGCTCCTAACATCCATATGTTAGTTGTTGGGAGAGGTTGGAGGAATTCAAGTGGATGCGTCAGACATGTACTCACCTGTATCTGAGTTCAATACAGGGATATGCAACTCCTTGTTCAGTTAGAGTGTAGGTAGGTTCTAACTCCCATGTACGAGTGGGTTGCAGACATCTGCCTCCCAGGCATACACACTTCTGAGAGTTGAGCTTATGGCCTGTACCTCCCACATCTTGCCTGCAGGTACACATCGGTCCTAACAGGCTTAGGCTCGATGCGTGACTGAAGTGTTGTGAGTGGTATGTGGAAAGTCCTGCACACAAGACTAGTGCCTCCAGGCTCACCCAGCGATTTCCTTGTAATTCCTGTCTTAGACTGGTGGTACGTACTAAGTTCCATACGTGAGAAGGTAGCTGAACGCCTTGTCCAAAAGCATCTTACTTCTGAGATTTGAGCTCACACTCAGTCCCTCACCATTCCACACTGCCTGCAGAGTGAGTTTCGAATGTCTTCACCAAAGACGTTTGTCAGAGGCTTCTGAGACGCAAGTGGAACAATGCAGACCTGGACGGTATCTCCTGGTGCAGTAGAGTGGTAATCTTGGAACCTCCTGACTTAGAATACTGCTACGTTCTCACTGCCATAAGAATGGAGCTAGTTGAAAGCTGGCTTCTAGGCATACTTCCCTGTGAGAGATGAGGTCAGGGCAGGACCCTCCCACATCCTGACTGCCTGTAGACATAGGTCCTAGCAAACTTATGTTAGGTGCTGGAAGAGGTTGTGTGAAAAGCATGTGGAAGTGACAGGCCTCTACTCATGTGTATCTGAGTTCAATACAGCGATTGCCAACGTCCTTGTTCAATTAGAGTGTAGCTCGTTTCTAGCTCCCATCAATAAGTGTCTAGCAGACATCTGCCTGCAAAGCATACACACTTATGAGAGTTGAGCTTATGGCCTGTACCTCCCACGTGCTGACTGCAGGTACACTTCGCTCCTATCAAGCCTAGGCTCGATGCATGACAGAAGGGTTGTGAGAGGATAGTGGAAGGTGCCGGCCCACAACTAGTGTCTTCAAGCCCATCCAGAGATTTGAGGAACAGCTCTCATAGATTAGTGCTACAAACAAATTAAGTTCCATACATGAGAAGCCATTTGAACGCAGTGTCCAAACGAAACTTGCTTCTGAGACTTGAGCTCACCCCCAGTCCCTCACATTTTTACACGGCATTCAGATGGAATTTCGAACATCCTCACTAGACATGTTTTTCAGAAGCTCATAGGACACAAGGAGCTAGCTGCAGGATGCAAGGCTTGTGTCTCCAGGTGCAGTAGAGCGGTATACATGGAACCTCCTGACTTACAATGTAGCTACCTTCTCACGGCCATAAGATCGCAGCTAGTGGAAAGGTGCCTTCGAGGCATGCTTCCTTTTGAGAAGTGAGCTCAAGACAGTACCCTCCGGGTCCTGACTGCCTGTAGACATAGCTGCTAACATCCTTATGTTAGGTGCTGGGAGAGGTTGTGAGAAATGTATGTGGAAGCGTGAGGCCTGTTCTCACGAGTATCCGAGTTGAAACAGCGATATCCAACTGCTTCTTCAATTAGAGTGGAGGTAGTTTCTAACTCCCATGTACGAGTGGGTAGCAGACATCTGCCTTCCAGGCATACACACTTCTGAGTGTTGAGCTTATGCCTGTAACTCCCACATCCTGCCTGCAGGTACACGTCGCTCCTAACAGGCCTAGGCTCGATGCAGGACTGAAGTGTTGTGAGTGGTATGTGGAAAGTCCTGGCACACAAGACTTGTGCCTCCAAGCTCAATCCAGCGATTTCTTCTTAATTCCTGTGTTAGACTGGTGCTACGTACTAAGTTCCATACGTGAGAAGGTAGCTGAACGCCTTGTCCAAAAGCATGTTACTTCTGAGAGTTGAGCTCACACTCAGTCCCTCACAGTTCCACACTGCCTGCAGAGTGAGTTTCGAACGTCTTCACCAGAGACGTTTCAGAGACTACTGAGATGCAAGTGGAACAATGCAGAACAGGACGGTATCTCCAGGTGCAGTAGAGTGGTAATCTTGGAACCTCCTGACTTAGAATACTGCTACATTCTCACTGCCATAAGAACGCAGCTAGTTGAAAGCTGGCTTCTAGGCATGCTTCCTTGTGCGAGATGAGGTCAGGGCAGGACCCTCCCATCCTGACTGCCTGTAGACATAGGTCCTAGCATCCTTATGTTAGGTGCTGGAAGAGGTTGTGTGAAAAGCTTGTGGAAGTGACAGGCCTGCACTCTCGTGTATCTGAGTTCAATACAGCGATTGCCAACATCCTTGTTCAATTAGAGTGTAGCTCAGTTCTAGGTCCCGTCAATAAGTGTCTAGCAGACATCTGCCTGCAAATCATACACACTTCTGAGAGTTGAGCTTATGGCCTGTATCTCTCACATCCTGACTGCCTGTGCGATTCGCCTCCACAGCATTTTGTTCTATGCGGGACAGAGCAGAGTGAGAACCAAGTGTCTGTGTTGTCAATTTCGCTCCTAGGGACAGCTGCCTCCAAGGCACGCACACTCCTTTGGATTGAGCTTATGTCTTGTACCGACCACATGCTGACCCTGCCTGAACGCTTCGCTTCTAAAGGATGTCGTTCGATACGGGATGCAAGTTTTGTGAGAGGCAAGTGTCTCTTAGCTCAATCCAGCGACTTCTGTGGAATTCTTCCCTCAGAAGGGAGCTACATACTAACTTCGAAACCTGAGTACCTAGTTGAATGCTGTCTCTCTGCGGGACATCCTTCTGCGAGATGAGCTGACACGTGGTCCTTCCCAGTTCCACACTGCCAACATATGGAGTTACAAACATCCTCACTAGACATGTTTGTCAGAAGCTCATGGGACGCAAGGGGCAAGCTGCAGGCTTCAATGGTTGTGTCTCCAGGTGCGGTAGAGCGGTATTGACGAACGTCCTGACGTACAATGTAGCTATGTTCTCACGGCCATAAGAACGCACCTCGTGGAATGGTGCCTTCGAGGCTTGTTTCCATTTGAGAGTTGAGCTCAAGACAGGACCATCCGGCATCCTGACTGCCTGTAGACGTAGCTGCTAACATCCTTATGTTAGGTCCTGGGAGAGGTTGTGAGAAAAGCATGTGGAAGCGCCGGTCCTGAACTCACCTGTATCTCAGTTGAATACAGCGATTTCCAAAGGCCTTCTTCAATCAGATTGTAGCTAGGTTCTAATTCCCATGTCCGAGTGGGTGGCAGACATCTGCGACCCAGGCATACAAACTTCTGAGAGTTGAGCTTATGCCCTGTACCTCCCACATGCTGACTGCAGGTACACTTCGCTCCTATCAGGCCTAGGCTTGATGCGTAACAGAAGGGTTGTTAGAGGTTGTGGAAGGTGCCGGCCCACACGACTAGTGTCTCCAACCCAATCCAGAGATATGTGAGGAATTGCTCACTTAGATTGGTGGTACATACTAAGTTCCATACATGAGAAGCTAGTGGAACGTAGTGTCCAAAGGGTACTTGCTTCTGAGACTTGAGCTCACCCCCAGTCCCTCACAGTTCCACACAGCCTTCAGATGAAATTTTGAACATCCTCACTAGACATGTTTGTCAGAAGTCATAGGACAAAAGGAGCTAGCTGCAGGCTTCAATGCTTGTGTCTCTAGGTGTAGTAGAGCGGTATACATGGAACCTCCTGACTTACATTGTAGATATATTCTCACGCCATAAGAACGCAGCTAGTGGAAAGGTGCATTCGAGGCATGCTGCTGAGGATCATAGTCACCCAAGGTTAGGCCCAGGTGGGGCCAGAGTCACCTGGTACAGAAGAGGCCAAAGTGAGGATAAGAGTTACCAGGTCCAGGTGAGTCCCAGTGGGGAATAGAGTAACCATGATGCCCAGGTAGGGACCAGAGTCACCAGGTCAGATGAGCCCAGGTGGGGAGCATATTCACTAGGTCCAGGTGAGGCCCAGTTGAGGACCAGAGTCACCCGGTCGGGTTGAGGCCTAGAAGGGTACCAGAATCACCTGGTCCTGGTGACATCCAGATGGGGACCAGAGTCACCAGGTCAGGGTGAGGCCAGAGGGGTTCCAGAGTCATCATGTCCAGGTGAGGCTCAGGTGTGGAACAGAGTAACCAGGTCCCAGTGATGCCCAGGTGAGGACCAGAGTCACCAGATATGGGTGAGGCCCAGATAGGATCAGAGTCACCAGTTCCAGGTGAGGCCAAGAAGGAGTCCACAGCAATCAGGTCCACATGGGGAACAAAGTCACCAGGACTGGGTGAGGTCCAGATGGGGTCCAGATTCACCAGGTCCATGTGAGTCCCAGGTGGTGACCGAGTCACCGGGTCTGGGTGAGGACAAGGTAAGACCAGTTTTACCAGGTCCAAGTGAGGCCCACGTAGGGACCTGAGTTACCAGGTGTGGTTTGAGCCCAGGTGGCAACCCCACTGACCAGGTCCATGTGAGGCCAACCTGCAGGCCAGAGTCACCAGATCCAGGTGAGGCCCTGGTGGGGACCGGTCACCAGGTAAATGTGAGGCTAGAAGGACACCACAGTCACCAGGTCCAGGAGTGGCTTATGTGGGAACAGTGTCACCAGGTCCAGGTGAGACCCAGGTGGGGACCACAGTCACCAGGTCCAGATTGAGGCCTAGGTGGGGTCCCAGAGTCATCAGGGCCAGTGAGGCCAAAGCGTGGAGCAAGTTATCAAGTCCAGGTGAGTCCCAGGTGGGGAACAGAGTAACCATGTCCCATTGATGCCCAGGTGCGACCAGAGTCACAAGGTCCAGACGAGGCCTAAGTGAGGAGTAGATTCACCAGGTCCTGTTGAGGCCCAGTTGAGGACCAGAGTCCCCAGCTCCGGGTGAGGCCCAGAGGGGGACCAGAGTCACCTGGTCCAGGTGATATCCAGGTGGGGACCTGAGTCACCACGTCAGGCCCAGAGTGGGACAAGAGTCACTAGGTCCAGGTGAGGCCCCGATGTGGAATGAGTAACCAGGTCCATGATGCCCATGTGAGGACCAGATTCACCAGGTCCAGGTGAGGTCCCTGTGGGAACCAGTCACCTTGTTGAGGTGAGTCCCAGGTGGGACCACAGTCTCCAGGTCAGGGTGAGGTCCAGAGGGTGACCAGAGTCACCAGCTCGGTGAGGCCCAGGTAGAGAAGAGAGTAACCAGGTCCCAGTGATGCCCAGGTAAGGACCAGAGTCACCAGGTCCAGGTGAGGCCCAAGTATGGATCAGAGTCGTTTTGTTGCAGGTGAGGCCAGAAGGAGACCACAGGAACCAGGTCCAGGAGAGCCCCATATGGGAACCAGAGCCACCAGATCCAGGTGAGGTCCAGGTGGGGACCACAGTCACAAGGTCCAGGTGAGGCCCAGGTGGCAACAAGATTCACCAAGTCTAGGTGGGACCCACGGTAGACGTAGGTCCTCCAGGTGAGGACCAGTAAGGACCAGATTCACCAGGTCCAAGTGAAACCCAGGGGGGACCAGAGGGGGAACCAGAGTAACCAGTTTAGTTTGAGGCCCAAAGTGGGATCAGAGGTCCCTGGTCAAAGTGAGGCCCAGGTGTGGAATAGAGTATCCAGGTCCCAATGATGGGATCTCAGAGAAGAATCCTTAACCTAATAATATGACCATTGGTAATAATGTCTCTCAGTTCTTTCCAAATCCATAAAGATCATTTCCTGATGAGTGACTGAGCTGTGAAGAAAGAGATGAGAAACCCTCATCCCTCTGAATTACTTGTGTCAGAATATTTTAACCATAGTACTACGGATAGTAAATTATCCTTATTAACAGGAAATACGTCTCAGTTTGGAATCTGAGCAATCAGATGGGCAGAGAAAAACCGCTTTGACTTGCTCTCTCAATTTTAAAGACAAAGGAGAGCTTTTCTATGTACAAAGTCAGTTGTCAAGATAGCCTTAGGGAATAAGAGTCTGCAGCATTGAATCCGGCTGCACAGCAGGGACACCCGCTCCAGGTCTTCCTGATCCCAAATCCCTGGGCCTGTCCCCCAACACAGGCTGCCACCAGAGGTCATTTGCAATTGCTCTCTTAGGAGCTCCTGGAAGGGGGAAGGAGCTAGATAGGAAGACGGGATGCATGGAGGCCAAGAAAATTAAGGCCATTCCACTTTAATCCAGTGTTAGCACATGTCCAGCCATCCCAGGCTCCTGCAAAGAAGAGCTGAAATTTCCATTACTTCAGTTACAGCAAAAAAACAAAAGTTTACAGCTTAATATCTTTGAAAGCCCCATATTAGCATAGGAACTGGGCCCAGGCCTAGGGCAGGAAGTCCCTATTAGAATGAGAACAGAGCTCAATGCCCTTGAAGGCCCCATATCAAAATGTAAACAGAACTTGAGGAATTGCTCCAGCTCTTCTGGAGGTCCCTGATACCAGCCCTTAAAACTAAGCTAAAACCCACTTCGGGGTCCAAGTCCCTGCTGCGCTGTGTCGGGTGTAGTTGGATGCAAGCTCCAGCTTGTAAATAAACCCTCGTGCGTTTGCATCGGTGTTGGCTTCTCAGTGGTTTCTCGGATTCGCAATCTTGGGCACAACAATCTGAGATAAAAAACAAAACCAAAAGAAGCTCGGACGCAGGCAGAGTGAAGCAGGGTTTCTGAGAGAAGCGGCGGAGACCCGGGGGCTTGGGGATCTCTTCTGTGGAGGCCCATGCAGACCTGGGGGGCAGGATGTCAGCCCCAGAGCCAGAGGACCCAGCGTCCCCACCCATATCCCGCCCATCAGCGCCAAGTCTCAGGGAGCAGCACAGCATGCCCGATGGAGGCCAGAGGCGCTGACGCCCACCCCGCCTCTGACCCCGCAGATGTGCACCTGAGAATCAGCGCCAAGGCCAATCCCCAGACCCCGCACAGACCACTCGCTGCCACCAAGTTGTCGGACCACAGAGGGCTGCCGAGCTTCAGCTCTGCCTGGAAAGTAGGGTCTAGCTTCCCTTTGTAATTTGTGCTTTATTTTTCATTTATTTTCTTTGATCTTTTTTATTAATGCCTTATTTTAATTTTATGTATGTACCTTATATATTTCTATTTTTACTTTCATGGTACTTTAATTGTGTTTTTTATTTTGGGATTTAGAATCTTTTAAGAAGCAGGCCAAAATAATCTTGTGTTTTTTGGGGGGAGGGCAGTTGTTATTGTTTTTCTTGGTTTTCTTTTTTTTCTTCCTTCTTTCTTTTTCTGGGAAAAAATAATGAGATGGAGAAATTCACCTCCATAAAATAAATGAGGTAGTACTCACAGCCAGGAAGTTCATCAATACACATAATGATTGTCTAATACAGTTTAAAACAATGATTAGAAAGATAGCAGCTGGGCTGGAAAAGCAGCACAGAAGAAAATTAGAGGAATCCCTTGTTGTAGAAATAAAAGAACTAAAATCTAGTCGGGCAAACGTTAAAAATGCTATAACTGAGATGCAGTCCCAAGTGGAAGCCTTAAAAACAAGAAAGGTTATGGACCACAGAGGCAGACTGAGGGAACTCAGCCACTTATTAAAACAATAACATTCATATCATAGGAGACTCAGAAGATGAAGAGAGAGAAAAGGGGGTAGAAGTTTTATTTGAATGAATTATGTAAACTTCATAACCTGAGGAAGGACACAGACACTGAAATCGAGAGACAGAGAACTCCCAATAAATTCAACAGAAGCTGACCATCACCCAGGCACCTCAGAGTCAAAGTCACAAAATACACAGACAAGAAAAGAATCCTGAAAGCAGTGGAGGTGGGGCTTGGGGGAGGTAGTCCTTAACTACAAGGGAAGATGAATCAGTTTGCAGCAGATCTGTCCACAAACGTGGCAAGCCAGAAGGAGTGGAAGGAAATATTCAATATGCTGAATGGGAAAAGTATGCAGCCAAGAATTCTTTCTTTTGTTTTTTTTTTAAAGAAAATCATCAAAATTTATTTAATCTCCCTAGGTAGAAACTAAAAATTTCTGAACATAAAATGCCATTTTCCTCAATCATAATAGCAAAATTTATTTTATGTTTTTAAATTTTTTTAATTGGAGTTCAATTTGTAAGAATTCTCTCTTCAGCAAGGTGTCATTCAGCATAGAAGGAGAGATAAAGAGTTTCTCAGACAGGCAAAAAATAAAGGAGTTCATGACCACTAAACCAGTCCAGTAAGGAATTTTAAGAGGGACTCTTCTAGGGGGAAAAAAAGAGACCAAAAGCAAAAAACTAGAAAGGACCAGAGAACATCACAAGAAACCAACTCTACAGGTAACACAAAGGCACTAAGTCATATCTTTCAATAATCACTCTGAATGCTGATAGAACTAAATGCTCCAATCAAAAGATATAGGGTATCAGAGTGGCTTAAAAAAAGGATCCAGGATGCCTGGGTGGCTCAGGGGTTGAGCCTCTGCCTTTGACTCAGGGGTGTGATCTGGAGTCTGGGATTGAGTCCCATATTGGGCTCCTGGTGGGGAGCCTGCTTCTCTCTCTGCCTAATTTTCTGCCCCCCCCTCAAATAAAATCTTTATTTAAAAAACAAGATCCATCTGTATGCTGCCTACAAGATGCTCACCTTAGACCTATAGACACCAGCAGATTGAAAGTCAGGGGATGGAAAATCATCTATCACGCTAATGGACAGCAAAAGAAAAGCTGGAGGACCCGTACTTATATCAGACAAACTAGATTTGAAACAAACCCTGGGGGACACCTGGTGGCTCAGTGGTTGAGCATCTGCCTTTGGCTCAGGGTGTGATCCTGGGATCCCAGGATCAAGTCCCACATCGCCCTCCCTTTGGGGAGCCTGTCTCTACCCTAACCCTAACTGCAAACCTAAGCCCAACCCTAACTCTAACCATAACACTAACCCCAACCTAACCTCCTGCCCTAATCCCTAAAGCCTAAACCCTAACCTAAAACCCCTTTCCCTAATCCCTAACCTCCATCCTAATCCTAACCACTGACCCTTACCCTTATCCCTCACCCTAACCTCATCTGTAACCATAAGCCTAATCACTAACCCTAATATCTAACTTAACCCTAACCACTAACTCGCCCTCCCCTCCACTGACCCTACCATACATTCTACCCATTCACTTACCCTGTGGTTCTGAGTAGTCCCTTCTGATGTGGACGTGGCCCCCAACAGCGCTCCAGAGTCCCTCCAGGGGGTTCTGAGGAAGCCGGGCTCCTGTGAGTGCAGAGCGGGGCCCCATGTGCTCCTGAGTCATAGTCAGTGGGTCCTGAGGACGACGGGGCTCCTGTCACTGTAGACTATGACTCACATCTTCTGGAAGCCTCACAGCAGGTCCTCAGGAGGCCGGGGGTTTCTGTCAGCCTGGACGTGGCCCCCCGTCCCCCCAAAAACTCACTGCAGGTCCTGAGGAGGCTGTGGGCTCCTGTCAGCATAGACGCAGCCCTATATGTCCTGAAGCCAAGTGCATGTCCTGAGGAGGACGGGGGTCCTGTCAGTGTTGACGTGGCCCCATATTTCCCTCAATCCTCATCATAAGACCTGAGGAGGTTGGGGAATCCTGTCAGCATGGACGTGGCCCCAAATTCTTCCCAAAACTTCAGAGTGGGTCCTGAGGAGGCCGAGAGACCTGTCGTGTGGATGCAGTACCCCACATCTTTCTTAGGCCTCACCACGAGCCCTGACAAGGCTGGGGTCTTCTGTCCGCATGGACACATCCCATATTTCCCGAAGTGTACACCGGGGGGTCCTGAGAAGGTCAGCGTCCCTGTCAGTGTGGATGGTGGCCCCCACATCCTCCCAAAGCCTCACCGTGGGTTCTGAGGAGGCCGGGGCTCCTGTCAACATGGATGTGGCCCCCATCTTCCAGAAACCGTCAACTTGGGTTTGTGAGGAGCCCGGGAACTCCTGCCAGAGTGGACACGGCGCCCACATCTTCCTGAAGCCTCCCCGCGGGGCCTGAGGAGGCCCAGGGGCTCCTGTCAGCGTAGATGCGGGCCCACATCTCCTGAAGCCTCACCGCAGGTCCTAAGGAGACCAGGGCTCCTGACAGCGTGAACCGCGGCCCCAATGTCCTCCTGAAGCCTCACCGCGGGTTCTGAGGAGGCTGGGGTCATCAGCGTGGAACGTGACCCACACGTCCTCCTCAGGTCTCCCAAGCACAGGCGGGCTCCTGTTAGTGCAGGCGGAGGAGGCTTACTGCGCATGCGTGCACCTTGCGCGGGGACTGGGGTCGGGCGCCATCTTCAGAACGCTTACGCACTGCAGGAGGTCGTGCAGGAAGAGGCATCTCCGTCCCTGGGGCCAAACTGCCTCCTTCCAGGCTCCAGCTGAGGCCTGTGAGCTCGGAAACGTCTCACTGAAACGGAGAGCCCAACACCCGGGCAGAGTCACCAGGTCCGGGGTGAGGACCAGGCAAGGACCAGATTCACCAGGTCCAAGTGAGGTCCACGTGGGGACCTAAGTCACCATGTATGGTGAGGCTCCAGTGGGGACCAGAATCACCAGGTCCAGGTGAGGTGCAGGTGGCAACCACACTCACTAGTTC
The DNA here is from genome assembly GCF_011100685.1 of Canis lupus familiaris. Taxonomy (NCBI): domain Eukaryota; kingdom Metazoa; phylum Chordata; class Mammalia; order Carnivora; family Canidae; genus Canis; species Canis lupus. The sequence goes on from NW_023331256.1 coordinate 19,019, forward strand.
CCGGTGAGGCCCCAGGTGGGGACCAGAATCATCAGTATGGGTGAGGCCACAGGTGGCAACCCCAACTCACCAGGTCCATGTGAGGCCCACCTGCAGGCCAGAGTCACCAGATTCCAGGTGAGGGCCCATGGTGGGGACCAGAGTCACCAGGTAAATGGTTGGCTAGAAGGACACCACAGTCACCAGGTCCAGGTGGGGTTATGTGGGAACGAGAGTCACCAGGTCCAGGTGAGACCCAGGTGGGGACCACATCTCCAGGTCCAGATTGAGTCCTAGGTGGGTGGCCCAGAGTCATCAGGGCAAGGTGAGGCCAAAGTGTGGATCAAAGTTATCAGGTCCAGGGAGTCCCAGTGGGGAACAGAGTAACCATGTCCCATTGATGTCCCATGTGGGACCACAGGTCACAAGGTCCAGACGAGGCCTAAGTGAGGAGTAGATACAACCACGTCCTGTTTGGAGGCCCAGTTGAGGACCCGAGTCCCCAGCTCTGGGTGAGGCCCAGAGGGGGACCAGGGTCACCCGGTCCAGGTGATATCCAGGTGGGGACCTGAGTCACCACCTTGGGGTGAGGCCCAGAGTGGGACAAGAGTCACTAGGTCCAGGTGAGGCCCCGATGTGGAACTGAGTAACCAGGTCCCATGATGCCCATATGAGGACCAGATTCAGCAGGTCCAGGTTGAGGTCTCTGTGGGAACCAGTCACCTCGTCCAGGTGAGGCCCACAAGAGTAGTGCCTCTAGGTCAATCCGCGATTTCCTAGTAATACCTGTCTTAGACTGGTGCTACATTTTAAGTTCCATACTAGCTAGTTGAACCCTGCATCCAACGGCAACTTACATCCGAGAGTTGGGCTCACACGCAAGTCCCTCACCGTTCCACACTGCCTGCAGAATGTCTTTCCAACGTCTTCATCAGAGACGCTTGTCAGAAGCTTGTGAGACGTAAGTGGAATAATGCAGGCCTGGAAGGTGTCTCCAGGTGGAGTAGAGTGGTATTCTTGGAACCTCCTGAGTTAGAATACTGCTGTGTCTCAGGGCCAGAAGAATGCAGCTAGTTGAAAGCTGGCTTCTAGACATGCTTCCTTGTGAGAGTTGGAGGTGAGGGCGGGACCCTCCCGCAACCTAACTGCCTGTAGACATAGGTCCCTAACATCCTTATGTTAGGTGCTGGAAAAGGTTGTGAAAGCATGTAGACGTTTCAGGCTTTGTAGTCACGTGTAACTGAGTTCAATACAGCGATTCCCAACAGCCTTGTTCAATTAAACTGTAGCTGGGTTCTAACTCCCATAAAAGAGTGGCTAGCAGAGCCTGCAAGGCATACACGCTTCTCAGAGTTGAGCTTATGGCCTGTACCTCCCACAATCTGACGGCCTCGTGCGGATCGCTTCCACAATCATTTCCGTTCTATACGGGACTGTAGCCAAGTGAGAACCAAGTGTCTGCATTGTCAATTTCGCGGACTACACGGGACACCTGCCTCCACGTGATGCACACTCCTTTGGATGAGCTTATGGCTTGTTCCTCCCACATGCTGACCGCCTGTACCTTTCACTTCGAAAGGACGTCGTTCGATACGGGACACAAGTTTTGTGAGAGGCAAGTGTCTCCTAGCCCAATCCAATGATTTAGGGTTAGGTTTTAGGTTTAGGGTTAGGTGGTTGATGTACAAATTAGGGTTAGGGTTAGGGTTAGGTTTAGTTTACGTGTTAGGGGTTAGGGTTAGGGTTTAGTTTACGTGTTAGGGATAGGGTTTAGGGTGAGGGTTTAGGGTTAGGTTAGGGTTAGGGGTTAGGTTTAGAGATAGGTTTAGGGTTATGTTAAGAGTTAGGGTTAGGTTTAGGAGTAGTTTTAGTGTTAGGGTACGGGTATGGTTAGGGTTAGGGGAAGGGTACGGTTTTAGGGTTAGGGTACGGGTTTAGGGTACCATTTAGTGTTAGTGTACGGGTTTGGCCTTAGGGTTGGGGTTAGGGTAAGGGTTAGGGAACGGGTTAGGGTTAGGGTCTTGTTTGGGTTAGGGTCAGGGTTAGATTTTGGTTACATGTTAGGTTTAGGGTTAGGGTTAGGATTTCAGATACAGGTTTAGGGGTTAGTGTGCGGGTTTAGGGTTGGGGTTAGGGGTAGGGTTAGTGTTTAAGTGTTGGGGGTTAAGTGTTACGGATAGGGTTAGGGGTTAGGGTTAGGGGTTTGGGGTTAAGGATTAGGGGTAGGTGTTAGTGGTAGGGTTAGGGTTAAAGTTAAGGTTAGGGGGTTAAGTTAGGGTTAGGGGTAGGGTTAGGGTTTGGGTTAGGGTTAGGGTTAGGGTTAAGGTTAGGGTTAAGGGTTTTAGGTTAGGTTTAGGGGTTAGGGGTTTCGGTTTAGGATTAGGGGATAGGGTAGGGTTTGGGGTTAAGTTAGGGTTAGAGTTAAGGGTTAGGTTTACTGGTTAGGGTTAGGGTTTAGGGTTTATGGGTTTTATGGGTTAGGGTTTAGGGTTAGAAGTTAGGGTTTAGGGTTAGGCTTAGGGTTAGGGTTAGGGTTTAAGGGGTTAGGGTAATGGTTAGGGTTAGGGGTTAGGGGTTAGGGGTTCGGGTGTTCGGATTAGGGTTAGGGGTTAAGGTTAGGGCTAGGGGTTAGGGTTAGGTTTTGATTTAGGGTTAGGGTTAGGATTTAGTGGGTTGGGTTAGGTTTAGGGTTGGGGTTGGGGTTGGGTTTACGGTTAGGGTTAGAGTTAGGGGTTAGGGTTAGGGTTATGGTTAGGGTACGGCCTTGGGTTAGGATATGGGTTAGGGTACGGATTAGGGTTAGGGTACTCTTTAGGGTTAGGGTTAGGGTTAGGGTTGGGTGGTTAGGGGATGGGTTAGTATATGGGTTAGGGTACGGGTTTGGTTTAAGGTACGGTTTAGTGTATGAGTTAAAATTGGGGTACAAGTTAGTTTTAGGGTACGGGTTATGGTTAGGGTATGGGTTAAGGTTAAGGTACAGGTTAAGTTTAGTGTTAGGGTACGGGTTAGTTTAGGGTTAGGGTATGGGTTAGTAGGTTACGGTTTAGGGTTAGGGTAGGGTTAGGGTTAGGATAGGGTTAGGGTAGTGTACCGGTTAGGGTTGGGGTTAGTCTGGTTTAGGGCTAGGGTACGGATTAGTGTTAGGGTACGGGTTATGGTTAGGGTTCGGTTAGGGTTAGGGCATGGGTTAGGGTTAGGGTTAGGGTTGGGTTAGGTTAGGTTATGGGTTAGGGTTAGGGTAAGGTTAGGGTTAGGGTACAGGTTACGGTTAGGGTTCGGTTAGGGTTAGGGTACAGGTTTGGGTTAGGGTTAGGTTACGGGTGAGTGTTAGGTTTAGGGTTAGGGTTAGGGTTAGGGTATGGGTTAGGTTTCGGGTTAGGGTTAGGATTAGGTTTAGGGTTAGGGGTTAGGGTTAGGGTTATGTTTATGGTTAGGGTAAGGGTTAGGGTTAGGGTTAATGGTTAGGAACGGGTTAGGGTTAGGGTACGGGTTAGGGTTAGGGTACGGGTTAGGGTTAGGGAACGGGTTAGGGTTAGGGTACGGGTTAGGGTTAGGTTACGGGTTAGGGTTAGGGTATGGTTGGTGTTAGGGTACGGGTTAGGGTTAGGGTACAGGTTAGGGTTAGGGTATCGGTAAGATTAGGGTTAAGGTACGGGTTAGGGTTAGGGTACGGGTTAAGGTTAGGTTACTCTTTAGGGTAAGGGTAGGGTTAGGGTTAGAGTAGGGTGAGGGTTAGAGTTAGGGTATGGGATAGGGTTAGGGTAGGGAAGGGGGTTAGGGTTAGGGTACGGGTTACGATTAGGTTACTTTAGGGTTAGGGTAAGGGTTAGGGTTAGGGTTAGTGTAGGGTTAGGGTTAGAGTTAGGGTACGGGATAGGGTAAGGGTACGGGTATGGGTTAGGGTAGGGTTACGGTTAGGGTTAGGGAAGGGTTAGGTTAGGGTTAGGGTTAGTGTAGTGGTTAGTGTACGGGTTAGGGTTGGGTAGGGTTAGGGTAGTGTGTTAGGGTATGGGTTAGGTTTAGGGTATGGTTTAGGGTTAGGGTTAGGGTAGGGGGTTAGGGTTAGTGTAAGGGTTAGTGTTAGGGTTATTGTACGGGATAGGGTTATGGTTAGGGTACAGGTTAGGTTATGGGTTAGGGTTAGGGTTAGGTTTAGGATACGGGTTAGGGTTAGGGTACAGGTTAGGGTTAGGGTTAGGTTACGGGTGAGTGTTAGGGTTAGGGTACGGGTTAGTTTATGGGTTAGGTTTGGGTTAGGTTTAGGGTTAGTTTTAGAGTTAGGGGTTAGGGTTAGTGTTAGGGTTAGGGTTAGGGTGAGGGGTTAGGGTTAGGGTTAGGGTTTGTTTTAGGGGTTAGGATTAGGGTTATGGTTAGGTTTAGGGTTAGGGTTAGGGTTAGGGCTAAGTGTTAGGTTTAAGAGTTAGGGATAGGGTTAGGGTTAGGGGTTAGGGTTAATTATTAGTGTTAAGGGTTAGAGTTAAGGTTAGGGGTTAGGTGTTAGGGTTAGGGTTAAGGTTAGGGGTTAAGGTTAGGGTTAGGGGTTAGGGCTAGGGTTTGGGTTTTGTTAGGATTAGGGTTAGGGTTAGGGTTAAGGGTTAGGGCTAGGGTTTAGGTTTTACTGGTTAGGGGTTAGGTTAGGCGTTAACTTAACTTAGTTTTCTAGGGTTAGGGTGAGTGTTTAGGGTTAGAGTTAGGTTAGGTTTAGGTTTAGGGTTAGGGTTTAGGGGTTGGGGTTAGTGTTAGGGATATGGTTATGGTTAGGGGTCAAGGTTAGTGTAGGGGTTAGGGTTAGGGTTTGGGTAGTGTTAGGGTTAGGGTTAGGGGTTAGGGGTTAGGGTTAGGGTTACACTTAGGGTTAGGGTTAGGGTTAAGGGTTAGGGTTTGGATAGGTTTAGTGTTAGGTGTAGGGGTTAGGGGTTGGGTTAAGGATTTGATTCGATTTGATTCTTTTTGATTCGATTCGATTCTTTTTGATTTGATTCGATTATTTTCGATTTGAATCAATTCGATTCTTTTCGTTTGGATTATTTTCGATTCGATTTGATTATTTTCGATTCGATTTGATTATTTTTGATTCAATTCGATTGGATTATTTTCGATTCGATTCTTTTCGAATCGATTATTTTCGATTCAATGCAATTATTTTCGATTCGATTCGATTTGATTCGATTCGATTAATTTCGATTCGATGCGATTATTTTTTATTCGAATTAATTCTTTTCGATTCAATTCAATTGATTCGATTATTTTTGATTCGATTCGATTCGATTATTTTCAAATCAATTTGGTTCGATCGATTCGATTATTTTTGATTCCATTCAGTTCGATTCGATTCGATTCGATTAATTTAGATTCAATTCGGTTCGATTTGGTTCGATTATTTTCGATTTGATACGATTGGATTCGTTTAGATTATTTTCGATTCGATTCTTTTCAATTCGATTCGATTATTTTCATTTCAATTCAATTCGATTAATTCTGATTCGATTTGATGCGAATTGATTATTTTCGATTTGATTTGATTCGATTCAATTCGATTCTTTTGGATTCGATTCAATTCTTTTCAATTTGATTCGAATCCTTTCGATTCGATTCGATTATTTTCAATTCTAATCGATTCTTTTCTTTTTTTAATTTTTATTTATTTATGATAGTCAGAGAGAGAGAGAGGCAGAGACAGGCAGGGAGAAGCAGGCTCCATGCATGGGAGCCCAACGTGGGACTCGATCCCGGGTCTCGAGGATTGCGCCCTGGGCCAAAGGCAGGCGCCAAACCGCTGGCGCCACCCATGGATCCCAATTCTTTTCTTTTCAATTCGAATCTTTTCGCTTCGATTCAATATTTTTGATTCGAATCGACTCGATTCTTTTCGATTCGATTATTTTAGATTCGATTTGATTATTTTTATTCAATTTGATTCGATTATTTCTATTCTATTCGTTTCCATTATTTTCGATTCGATTCGATGTGAATCGATTATTTTCGAATCGATTCGTCTTTAATTCGATTCTATTTGATTCAATTCGATTCGATTATTTTCGATTCGATTTGATTCAATTCGATTATTTTGATTCAATTTGATTCAATTCGATTATTTTCGAATCGATTCGATTATTTTCAATTCGATTAGATTCTTTTTGATTCGTTTCGATTATTTTCGATTCCAATCGATTCCATTCTTTTTGATTCGATTATTTTAGAATCGATTCGATTATTTTTGATTTGATTTGATTATTTTGGATTCAATTAGATTCGATTATTTTAGATCAATTCTATTCGATACGAATCGATATTTTCGATTCGATTCGATTCAATTCGATTATTTTCGATTCGATTTGGTTCGATTATTTTTGACTCGATTCGATTTGATTCGGTATTTTCGATTCGATTGATAATTTTCGATTCGATTCGATTGTTTTCGTTTCCATTCTATTTGATTGTTTCGATTCTAAGGATTCGATTGGATTATTTTAGATTCGATTCGATTCGATTCGATTTGATTTTTTGATATGATTCGATTCGATTATTTTCGATTCAATTTGGTTATTTTCAATTCGATTCTATATGATTATTTTCGTTTCAATTTGATTCGATTCGATTATAATGAATTCTTTCTGATTCGATTCGATTACTTTTAATTCGATTCGATTCGATTATTTTTGATTTGATTCTATTTTTTCGATTTGATTATTTTCGATTCGATTCGTTTTGATTCGGTTATTTTCGATTCGATTCGATTATTTTCTTTTTGATTCTATTCTATTCGATTCGATTCTTTTCTATTCGTATTGCCTCGATTCTTTTCAATTCGATTATTTTAGATTCAATTCGATTTTTTTCGATTCGATTAGATTATTTTCAATTCTATTCTTTTCCATTATTTTCGATTCGATTCGATGTGAATCAATTATTTTTGAATCTATTCGTTTCAATTCAATTCGATTCAATTCGATTTGATTCGATTTTTTTCAATTCGATTTGATGATTTTCCATTTGATTCGATTCGATTAATTTCGATTCGATTCGATTATTTTTTATTCAATTCGTTTCAATTCGATTATTTTCAATTCGATTCGATTCGAGTAGTTTCGATTTGATTCGATTCGTCGATTACTTTTGATTCGATTCAATTCGATTCAATTCGATTATTTTCGATTCAATTCGATTATTTTCGATTAGAATCGATTTGATTTGATTCGATCATTTTCAATTCAGTTCCATTATTTGAGATTCGATTTGATTCGATTCGATTATTTTTTATTCGATTCGAGTTGAATCGATAATTTTTGATTCGATTCGATTATTCTCGATTCGATCGATCGTCTTTTCGATTCCAATCGATTCCACTCAATTCTATTATTATTCTATTCCACTCAATTCTATTCGATTCAATTCAATTCAAATCGATTCAATTATTTTCGATTCGGTTCAATTATTTTCAATTCAATTCGATTCGATTCGATTATTTTCGATTCGATTTGATTATTTTCTATTCGATTTGATTCTTTTCGATTCGATTCTATTATTTTCGATTCAAATCAATTCAATACTTTTCAATTCGATTATTTCCTATTCAATTTGATTATACTCGATTCGATTCTATTGTCTTCGATTCGATTCGATTTTTTTCGATTCAATTTGATTCAATTCGATTATTTTCAATTCGATTCGATTCGATTCGAGTATTTTCGATTCGATTCGATTATATTCGAATCAATTCGGTTCAATTCGATTCGATTATTTTCGATTCAATTCGGTTTGATTCGATTCGATTATTTTAGATACAATTTGGTTCGATTCGGTTCGATTATTTTCGATTTGATTCGATTCGAATCGATTATTTTCGATTGGATTCGATTGGATTCGTATAGATTATTTTAGATTCGATTCGATTCTTTTCAATTCGATTCGCTTATTTTCAATTCAATTCAATTCGATTATTTCCGATTCGATTCAATGCAAACCTATTATTTTTGATTCGATTAGATTCGATTCAATTCCCTTATTTTTGATTCGATTCGTTTCGATTCGATTCTTTTAAATTCGATTAGTATCCTTTCGATTCGATTCGATTTTTTTCGATTCGAATCGATGCTTTTCTTTTCGATTCGATTCTTTTCGATTCGATTCAATATTTTTGATTCGAATCGACTCGATTCTATTTGTTTCCATTATTTTCGATTCGATTCGATATGAATCGATTTTTTTGAATCGATTCATTCTATTCAATTCGATTCAATTCGATTCGATTATTTTCGATTAGATTCCATTCAATTCGATTCGATTATTTTCGATTCGATTCCATTCAATTCGATTCGATTATTTCGATTCAATTCGTTTATTTTCGATTCTATTCGTTTATTTTCGATTCGATTTGATTCTTTTTTATTCGTTTTGATTATTTTTGATTTGAATCCATTCCATTCTTTTCTATTCCATTATTTTCGATTCGATTCGTTTTCGATTTGATTTGATCATTTTTCGTTCAATTCGATTCGATTATTTTCGATTCCATTCGATTCGATACGAATCGATATTTTCTATTTGATTCGATTCGATTATTTTCGATTCGATTCGGTTCGATTATATTTGATTCGATTCAATTTGATTTGATTATTTTTTATTTGATTCGATTCTTTTCTATTCGAATTGATTATTTTCGATTCGATCGAGTCTTTTCGATTCGACTCGGTTCCATTTGATTCGATTATTTTCGATTCAATTTGATTCGAATCGATTCGATTATTTGTGATTCAATTCGATTTGATTTGATTATTTTCATTTTAATTCGATTCGATTCGATTATTTTTGATTCGATCCATTCGATTATTTTCAATTCGATTCATTTATTTTTGATTCAATTCGATTCTATTATTTCGATTCGATTCGATACAAATGAGTATTTTCGATTCAATTCGATTCGATTCGATTATTTTCAATTTAATCGATTCAATTAGATTTGATTCAATTATTTTCGATTCAACTCGATACGGTTCTATTATTCGATTCGGATCGAGTCAATTCGTTTATTTTTGATTCGATCGATTATTTTCGATTCGATTCGAATCGATTCAATTTTTTCGATTCGATTCGAATGGATTCGGTTAGATTCTATTAGATTCGATTCGATTGAAATGGATTCGATTCAATTGAAATGGATTCAATTCAATTCTTTTCGATTCGATTCGATTATTTTCAATTCAAATCGTTTCGATTATTTTCGATTCGATTTGATTATATTCGATTCGATTTCATTATTTTCTATTCAATTCGATTTGATTCTTTTCGATTCGATTCGATTCCATTCGATTCGATTATTTTCGATTTGATTTGAGTCGATTCGATTATTTTCTATTCTATTCGATTATTTTCTATTCGATTTGATTCTTTTCGATTGTATTTCATTATTTTCGATTTGAATCTATTCGATTCTTTTCGATTTAATTCTTTTCAATTCGATTCGATAATTTTGGATTTGATTCGATTCGATTATTTTCGATTCGATTCGATTTTTTTCAATTCGATTTGATTATTTTCGATTCTATTATTTTTTATTCTATTCGTTCTATCTATTTGATTTGAATCCATTTTTTCGATTCAATTCGATTCAATTCTTTACGATTTGATTCGATTCCATTCGATTCGATTATTTTCGAATCCATTCGATTCAATATTATTCAATTATTTTCGATTCGATTCGATTCTTTTCAATTCGATTAGATTCATTTCGATTCGAATCGATTGGCCTCTTTTCAAGTCCTTTATTTTCGTTTCAATTCGATTATTTTCGATTCAATTCGATAATTTTGGATTTGACTCGATTATTTTCGATTCGATTCGATTCAATTATTTTTGATTCGATTAGATTCAATTATTTTCGATTCGATTCGAATGGATTTGATTCGATTCCTTTCGATTCGATTCGATTCTTTTCGATTCGATTCTTTTCGAATCAATTCTATTCTTTTCAATTCGATTTTTCCATTCGATTCGATTATTTTCGATTCGAAACGATGCGAATCGATTATTTTTGATTCGATTCGGTTTGATTCTTTTATTTTCAATTTGATTCGATTCGATTCAATTGAATTATTTTCGATTCGATTCAATTTGATTCTTTTCAATGATTTTCTATTTGATTTGATTCTTTTCAATTCGATACGATTCAATTCTTTTCGATTCGATTCGATTCTTTTCGATTCGAGTCGATACAATTCGATTCTTTTTGCTTCGATTTGATTCGATTCTTTTTTAATTTATTTTTATTGGTGTTCAATTTACTAACATACAGAATAACCCCCAGTGCCCGTCACCCATTCACTCCCACCCCCGCCCTCCTCCCCTTCTACCACCCCTAGTTCGTTTCCCAGAGTTAGCAGTCTTTACGTTCTGTCTCCCTTTCTGATATTTCCCACACATTTCTTCTCCCTTCCCTTATATTCCCTTTCACTATTATTTATATTCCCCAAATGAATGAGAACATATAATGTTTGTCCTTCTCCGACTGACTTACTTCACTCAGCATAATACCCTCCAGTTCCATCCACGTTGAAGCAAATGGTGGGTATTTGTCATTTCTAATGAGTAATATTCCATTGTATACATAAACCACATCTTCTTTATCCATTCATCTTTCGTTGGACACCGAGGCTCCTTCCACAGTTTGGCTATCGTGGCCATTGCTGCTATAAACATCGGGGTGCAGGTGTCCCGCGTTTCATTGCATTGTATCTTTGGGGTAAATCCCCAACAGTGCAATTGCTGGGTCGTAGGGCAGGTCTATTTTTAACTGTTTGAGGAACCTCCACACAGTTTTCCAGAGTGGCTGCACCAGTTCACATTCCCACCAACAGTGTAAGAGGGTTCCCTTTTCTCCGCATCCTCTCCAACATTTGTTGTTTCCTGCCTTGTTAATTTCCCCATTCTCACTGGTGTGAGGTGGTATCTCATTGTGGTTTTGATTTGTATTTCCCTGATGGCAAGTGATGCAGAGCATTTTCTCATATGCATGTTGGCCATGTCTATGTCTTCCTCTGTGAGATTTCTCATGTCTTTTGCCCATTTCATGATTGGATTGTTTGTTTCTTTGGTGTTGAGTTTAATAAGTTCTTTATAGATCTTGGAAACTAGCCCTTTATCTGATATGTCATTTGCAAATATCTTCTCCCATTCTGTAGGTTGTCTTTGAGTTTTGTTGACTGTATCCTTTGCTGTGCAAAAGCTTCTTATCTTGATGAAGTCCCAATAGTTCATTTTTGCTTTTGTTTCTTTTGCCTTCGTGGATGTATCTTGCAAGAAGTTACTGTGGCCGAGTTCAAAAAGGGTGTTGCCTGTGTTCTTCTCTAGGATTTTGATGGAATCTTGTCTCACATTTAGATCTTTCATCCATTTTGAGTTTATCTTTGTGTATGGTGAAAGAGAGTGGTCTAGTTTCATTCTTCTGCATGTGGATGTCCAATTTTCCCAGCACCATTTATTGAAGAGACTGTCTTTCTTCCAATGGATAGTCTTTCCTCCTTTATCGAATATTAGTTGACCATAAAGTTCAGGGTCCACTTCTGGTCTCTATTCTGTTCCACTGATCTATGTGTCTGTTTTTGTGCCAGTACCACACTGTCTTGATGACCACAGCTTTGTAGTACAACCTGAAATCTGGCATTGTGATGCCCCCAGATATGGTTTTCTTTTTTAAAATTCCCCTGGCTATTCGGGGTCTTTTCTGATTCCACACAAATCTTAAAATAATTTGTTCTAACTCTCTGAAGAAAGTCCATGGTATTTTGATAGGGATTGCATTAAACGTGTATATTGCCCTGGGTAACATTGACATTTTCACAATATTAATTCTGCCAATCCATGAGCATGGAATATTTTTCCATCTCTTTGTGTCTTCCTCAATTTCTTTCAGAAGTGTTCTATAGTTTTGAGGGTATAGATCCTTTACTCTTTGGTTAGGTTTATTCCTAGGTATCTTATGCTTTTGGGTGCAATTGTAAATGGGATTGACTCCTTAATTTCTCTTTCTTCAGTCTCATTGTTAGTGTATAGAAATGCCACTGATTTCTGGGCATTGATTTTGTATCCTGCCACGCTACCGAATTGCTGTATGAGTTCTAGCAATCTTGGGGTGGAGACTTTTGGGTTTTCTATGTAGAGTATCATGTCATCGGCGAAGAGGGAGAGTTTGACTTCTTCTTTGCCAATTTGAATGCCTTTAATGTCTTTTTGTTGTCTGATTGCTGAGGCTAGGACTTCCAGTACTATGTTGAATAGCAGTGGTGAGAGTGGACATCCCTGTCTTGTTCCTGATCTTAGGGGAAAGGCTCCCAGTGCTTCCCCATTGAGAATGATATTTGCTGTGGGCTTTTCATAGATGGCTTTTAAGATGTCGAGGAATGTTCCCTCTATCCCTACACTCTGAAGAGTTTTGATCAGGAATGGATGCTGTATTTTGTCAAATGCTTTCTCTGCATCCAATGAGAGGATCATATGGTTCTTGGTTTTTCTCTTGCTGATATGATGAATCACATTGATTGTTTTACGGGTGTTGAACCAGCCTTGTGTCCCAGGGATAAATCCTACTTGGTCATGGTGAATAATTTTCTTAATGTACTGTTGGATCCTATTGGCCAGTATCTTGTTGAGAATTTTTGCATCCATGTTCATCAGGGATATTGGTCTGTAATTCTCCTTTTTGGTGGGGTCTTTGTCTGGTTTTGGAATTAAGGTGATGCTGGCCTCATAGAACGAATTTGGAAGTACTCCATCTCTTTCTATCTTTCCAAACAGCTTTAGGAGAATAGGTATGGTTTCTTCTTTAAACGTTTGATAAAATTCCCCTGGGAAGCCATCTGGCCCTGGACTCTTGTGTCTTGGGAGGTTTTTGATGACTGCTTCAATTTCCTCCCTGGTTATTGGCCTGTTCAGGTTTTCTATTTCTTCCTGTTCCAGTTTTGGTAGTTTGTGGCTTTCCAGGAATGCGTCCATTTCTTCTAGATTGCCTAATTTATTGGCGTATAGCTGTTCATAATATGTTTTTAAAATCGTTTGTATTTCCTTGGTGTTGGTAGTGATCTCTCCTTTCTCATTCATGATTTTATTAATTTGAGTCTTCTCTCTCTTCTTTTTAATAAGGCTGGCTAATGGTTTATCTTATTAATTCTTTCAAAGAACCAACTCCTGGTTCTGTTGATCTGTTCCACAGTTCTTCTGGTCTCGATTTCGTTGAGTTCTGCTCGAATCTTTATTAACTCCCTTCTTTCTTGGGTGTAGGATCTATTTGCTGTTTTTTCTCTAGCTCCTTTATGTGTAAGGTTAGCTTTTGTATTTGAGTTCTTTCCAGTTTTTGAATGGATGCTTGTATTGCGATGTATTTCCCCCTTAGGACTGCTTTTGCTGCATCCCAAAGATTTTGAACGGTTGTATCTTCATTCTCATTAGTTTCCATGAATTTTTAATTCTTCCTTAATTTCCTGGTTGACCCTTTCATCTTTTAGCAGGATGGTCCTTAACCTCCACGTGTTTGAGGTCCTTCCAAACTTCTTGTTGTGATTTAGTTCTAATTTCAAGGCATTATGGTCTGAGAATATGCAGGGGACGATCCCAATCTTTTGGTATCGGTTCAGACCCGATTTGTGACCCAATATGTGGTCTATTCTGGAGAAAGTTCCATGTGCTTGAGAAGAATGTGTATTCAGTTGAGTTTGGATGTAAAGTTCTGTAGATATCTGTGAAATCCATCTGGTCCAGTGTATCATTTAAAGCTCTCGTTTCTTTGGAGATGTTGTGCTTAGAAGACCTATCGAGTATAGAAAGAGCTAGATTGAAGTCACCAAGTATAAGTGTATTATTATCTAAGTATTTCTTCACTTTGGTTAATAATTGATTTATATATTTGGCAGCTCCCACATTCGGGGCATATATATTGAGGATTGTTAAGTCCTCTTGTTGAATAGATCCTTTAAGTATGATATAGTGTCCCTCTTCATCTCTCACTACAGTTTGGGGTAAATTTTAGTTTATGATATAAGGATGGCTACCCCTGCTTTCTTTTGAGGACCATTCGAATGGTAAATGGTTCTCCAACCTTTTATTTTCAGGCTGTAGGTGTCCTTCTGTCTAAAATGAGTCTCTTGTAGACAGCAAATAGATGGGTCCTGCTTTTTTATCCAGTCTGAAACCCTGCGCCTTTTGATGGGGTCATTAAGCCCGTTCACATTCAGAGTTACTATTGAGAGATATGAGTTTAGTGTCATCATGATATCTATTCAGTCCTTGTTTTTGTGGATGTTCCACTGAACTTCTTCTTAAAGGGGAATTTTAAGAGTCCCCCTTAAAATTTCTTGCAGAGCTGGTTTGGAGGTCACATATTCTTTAGTTGCTGCCTGTCTTGGAAGCTCTTTATCTCTCCTTCCATTTTGAATGAGAGCCTTGCTGGATAAAGTATTCTTGGTTGCATGTTCTTCTCATTTAGGACCCTGAATATATCCTGCCAGCCCTTTCTGGCCTGCCAGGTCTCTGTGGAGAGGTCTGCTGTTACCCTAAATCCTCCCCATAAAAGTCAGGGATTTCTTGTCTCTTGCTGCTTTAAGGATCTTCTCTTTATCTTTGGAATTTGCAAGCTTCACTATTAAATGTCGAGGTGTTGAACGGTTTTTATTGATTTTAGGGGGGGATCTCTCTATTTCCTGGATCTGAATGCCTGTTTCCCTTCCCAGATTAGGAAAGTTTTCAGCTAGAATTTGTTCAAATACATATTCTGGCCCTCTGTCCCTTTCGGCGCCCTCGGGAACCCCAATTAAACGTAGGTTTTTCTTCCTCAGGCTGTCGTTTATTTCCCTTAATCTATCTTCATGGTCTTTTAATTGTTTGTCTCTTTTTTCCTCAGTTTCCCTCTTTGCTATCAACTTGTCTTCTATGTCACTCACTCGTTCTTCCACCTCGTTAACCCTCGTCGTTAGGACTTCTAGTTTGGATTGCATCTCATTCAATTGATTTTTAATTTCTGCCTGATTAGCTCTAAATTCTGCAGTCATGAAGTCTCTTGAGTCCTTTATGCTTTTTTCTAGAGCCACCAGTAGCTGTATAATAGTGCTTCTGAATTGGCTTTCTGACATTGAATTGTAATCCAGATTTTGTAACTCTGTGGGAGAGAGGACTGTTTCTTTCTTTTGAGGTGAGGTTTTCCTTCTAGTCATTTTGCTCAGTGCAGAGTGGCCAAAAGCAAGTTGTATTGGGAAAAGAGAAAAAGAGAGGAGAGAAAGAAGGAAAGAAAAGAGAAAGGAAAAAAAGGAGAAAAAAGAAAAAAAAAAAAAAAAAAGAAAAGAGAAAGAAAAAGAAAAGAAGAAAAAAAAGGGGTGGGGGAAAGGAAACAAATCAAAAAGCAAAAACAAAACAAAACAAAAGAACCACGGGGAGTATCTTCTGATTCTGTGTACTTTAAGTCCCTTGGCTTCTCCTGGAAGTTGTCCGTCTAGCTGGTTCTGGGGGAGGGGCCTGTTGTGCTGATTTTCAGGTGTTAGCAGTTGGGGGAGCTGCTGTGCCCCTGCCTGGTGCAGGGCTCAGTGGGGGTTGTTTACCCGTGAGGCCGCAGGAGGAACACCCAGTGGCGGGGCAGCTCTGGAAACCTGGATTCAGCTCCGGCAGGAACCAGCTTCCGTCTGCAGGGCCTGGAGGCTCCGGGGCGGGGCCGCTGATCTGCTCAGCTGGGGCAGGAGCGTCCTTGCTGTCCTGGGCCCTCCCGGCCTCTGCCTGTCCGGGGGAGGCCGGATCCTGGGCTGTGTCCCGGCGCCCTGTGCTCCGGCCTGCGCTGTGGATTCGCGCTCCGCGCCGCAGCCCCTCCGCGGAGCGCCCGCCCCCGAGCCCCTCCGAGCTGCTCCGGGCCCCGCCGCTGCGCGCTGCAGCCCTTAGGGAGCTGGCGCACTCTCCTGGGCGCGCAGTTGCTGTTACTGTCCCAGGGAGCCCGAGGGCATCCTCGCCCTCCTGGGTCCTGCTCCAACTCCCTGTGCGAGCCTTTCCGCCCGGGAAGGTCGGTGCAGCTCCTGCGTCTCCGGGACGGGGCTCTCCTGTCCTGGGGACACTCGCCCGGCCTCAGCCCGGCTCCTCGCGGGGCCCCTCCCCTTGGAGGCCTTTGTTTCTTTATTTCTTTTTCCCCGTCTTCCTACCTTGATAGAAGCGAACTCTTCTCACTGTAGCATTCCAGCTGGTCTCTAAATCTCAGGCCGAATTAATAGATTTTCAGGATAAGTTGAAGGTTTTCTAGGTAATTTGGTGGAGACATGTGATTTGGAGACCCTACTCTTTGCCATCTTGCCCCCTCTCCCCTCGATTCGTTCTTTTCGATTCGATTCGATCGATTGCTTTGATTCGATTCTTTTCGATTCAGTTCATTTTTGATTTGATTCTTTTTGATTCAATCTATTCGATTCTTTTGATTCAGTTCGATTTGATTCGATTCTTTTTGATTCGATTAGATTATTTTCCATTCTATCTGATTCAATTCGTTTCTATTTTTTCCGATTTGTTTCTATTTGAATCTATTCGATTCAATCAATTCGATTCGATTCGAATCTTTTCAATTAAATTCGATTCGATTCCATTCGATTTGATTCTTTTCGATTCGATTCGATTCTTTTTGATTCAATAAGATTCGTTTCGATTCTTTTCGATGCGAATCAATTGGATTCCATTCTTTTTGATTCGATTATTTTAGATTTGATTTGATACGATTCTTTTCAATTCGATTCGATTCAATTTGTTTCGATTCGTTTCGATTCTCTTTGATGTTTTTTGATTCGATCTTTTCAATCGATTTGATTCGATTCGATTCATTTCGATTCGATTCGATTCGAATTTTTAGATTCTATTCTTTTCAATTCGATTCTTTTCGAATCGATTCGATTTGGTTTTTTTCTATTCGATTCTTTTCGATTCGATTTGATTCTTTTCGATTCGATTCGATTCGACTCTTTTTGTTTCTATTCGATTCTTTTCGATTCAATTCTTTTCGATTCCATTCGATTTGATTCTTTTCGATTCGATTGATAAGATTCTTTTCGTTCGATTCAATTCTCTTCGATTCTATTCTATTCTATTCTTTTCAATTCAATTCTATTCGATTCTTTACATTTCGATTCGATTCTTTTCGATTCGATTCTTTTCGATTTGATTCAATTCGATCATTTGGATTCGATTTGTTACATTTCGATTCGATTCTTTTCGATTCGATTCTTTTAGATTTGATTTGATATGATTCTTTTCAATTCGATTCGATTCGATTCATTTCAATTCGTTTCGATTCTCTTTGATGTTTTTGATTCGATCTTTTCATTCGATTTGATTCGGTTCGATTCATTTCGATTCGATTCGATTCGATTTTTTTCTATTCGATTCTTTTCGATTCGATTCGACTCTGTTCGTTTCAATTCTATTCTTTTCTATTCGATTTGAATCTTTTCGTTTCGATTAGATTCTCTTCGATTCGATTCTTTTCAATTCAATTCTTTTCGATTCGATTCGATTTGATTCTTCTCCATTCGATTCGATTCGATTCTTTTCGATTTGATTCAATAAGATTCTTTTGGTTTGATTCAATTCTGTTCGCTTCTATTCTATTCGATTTGATTCAATTCGATTCTTTTCAATTCGATTCTATTCGATTCTTTTCGTTTCGATTCGATTATTTCGATTTGATTCTTTTCAATTTGATTCGATTTGATCATTTGGATTCGATTTGTTACATTTCGATTCAATTCTTTTCGATTCTGTTCGATTCGATTCTTTTCGATTCAGTTCGATTTGATTCTTTTCGATTCTATTCAATTCTTTTCCATTCGATATGATTCGATTTGTTTCGAATTTTTTTCGATTCGTTTTGATTCAAATCTATTCGATTCTTTTCGATTCGATTCGATTCGATTGATTCTTTCCGATTCAATTCGGTTCGATTCCATTCGATTCTTTTCGATTCAATTCGATTCTTTTTGATTCGATACGATTCGATTCGATTCTTTTCCATTCGATACGATTTGATTTGATTCTTTTCAATTCGATTCAACTCAACTCGATTCTTTTCGATTTGATTTTTTCAATTCGATTCTTTTCAATTCGATTCAATTCTTTTCCATTTAATTTTTTTTTATTCGATTCGATTTGACTCTTGTCATTTCGATTCGATTCGATTCGATTCTTTTCGTTTCGATTAGATTCTCGATTCGATTCTTTTCGATTCGATTCTTGTTGATTCGATTCGATTCTATTCTTTTCGATTCGATATGATTCGATTTGATTCTTTTCGATGCGAATCAATTCGATTCCATTCTTTTTGATTTGATTTGATTCGATTCTTTTATATTTGATTTGATACGATTCTTTTCAATTCGATTCGATTCAATTAGTTTCGATTCTCTTTGATGTTTTTTGATTCGATCTTTTCAATCGATTTGATTCGATTCGATTCATTTCGATTCGATTCGATTCGAATTTTTAGATTCTATTATTTTCAATTCGATTCTTTTTGATTCGATTCGATTCGATTTTTTCTATTCGATTTATTTCGATTCGATTCGATTTGATTCTTTTCGTTTTGATTAGATTCTCTTCGATTTGATTCTTTTTGATTCAATTCTTTTCGATTCGATTCTTTTCGAGTTGATTAGGTTCGATTCTTTTCGATTCGATTGATAAGATTCTTTTCGTTCGATTCAATTCTGTTCGATTCTATTCGATTCGATTCGATTCTCTTCGATTCGATTCTTTTCAATTCGATTCTATTCGATTCTTTGCATTTCGATTCGATTCTTTTCGATTCGATTCTTTTTGATTTGATTCGATTCGATCATTTGGATTCGATTTGTTACATTTCGATTCGATTCTTTTCGATTTGATTCTTTAAGATTTGATTTGATACGATTCTTTTCAATTCGATTCGATTCGATTCTTTCAATTCGATTCTATTCTATTCTTTTTGTTTCGATTTGATTCTTTTCGATTTGATTCGATTCGATCATTTGGATTCGATTTGTTACATTTCGATTTGATTCTTTTCGATTCGATTCTTTTAGATTTTATTTGATATGATTCTTTTCAATTCGATTCGATTCGATTCTTTTCGATTCGTTTCGATTCTCTTTGATGTTTTTTGATTCGATCTTTTCAATTGATTTGATTTGATTCGATTCATTTCTATTCGATTCGATTCGAATTTTTCGATTCTATTCTTTTCAATTCTATTCTTTTCGATTCAATTCGATTATTTTTTATATTTGATTCTTTTCGATTCGATTCAATTTGATTCTTTTCGATTCGATTTGACTCGACTCTTCGTTTCGATTCGATTCTTTTCGATTCGATTTGATTCTTTTCATTTCGATTAGATTCTCTTCGATTCGATTCTTTTCGATTCAATTCCTTTCGATTCTATTCGATTTGATTCTTCTCCATTCGATTTGATTCGATTCTTTTCGATTCAATTCGATAAGATTCTTTTCGTTCGATTCAATTCTGTTCTATTCTATTCTATTCTATTCTATTCGATTATTTTCAATTCGATTCTATTTGATTCTTTTAGTTTCGGTTCGATTCTTTTCGATTCAATTCGATTCTTTTCTATTCGATTCGATACGATTCGATTATTTTT
Organism: Canis lupus familiaris; assembly: GCF_011100685.1. NCBI lineage: Eukaryota > Metazoa > Chordata > Mammalia > Carnivora > Canidae > Canis > Canis lupus. The sequence goes on from NW_023331256.1 coordinate 38,634, forward strand.
AATTCGATTCAATTTGTTTCGATTGTTTTTGAATCTATTTGATTCGATTTGATTCTTTTCGATTCGACTCGATTTGATTCGATTCGATTCGATTATCGATTCAATTCAATTCCAATCATTTTCGATTCGATTCGATTTGATTCTTTTCGATTCGATTCGACTCGACTCTTATATTTTTTATATTTTATATTATATTTTTTCTATTTGATTCTTTTCGATTCGATTCGATTTGATTCTTTTCGATTCGATTTGACTCGACTCTTCGTTTCAATTCGATTCTTTTCGATTCGATTTGACTCTTTTCATTTCGATTAGATTCTCTTCGATTCGATTCTTTCGATTCAATTCCTTTCGATTCTATTCGATTTGATTCTTCTCCATTCGATTTGATTCGATTCTTTTCGATTCAATTCGATAAGATTCTTTTCGTTCGATTCAATTCTGTTCGATTCTATTCTATTCTATTCGATTATTTTCGATTCGACTCTATTTGATTCTTTTAGTTTCGGTTCGATTCTTTTCGATTCAATTCGATTCTTTTCTATTCGATTCGATACGATTCGATTATTTTTAATTCGATTCGATTGTTTCGATTGTTTTTGAATCTATTTGATTCGATTCGATTCTTTTTGATTCGACTCAATTTTATTTGATTCGATTCGATTATCGATTCGATTCAATTACATTTTCTTTTTTTACAATGATTTTCGATTCGATTCCATTCGATTATTTTTTTCAATTCGATTCAATTATTTTCGATTCGTTGCAATTCGATTCGATTCTTTTCGTTTCAATTCAATTCGATTGATTCTTTTCAATTCGAATTGATTCAATTCTTTTCGATTCGATTTCATTCAATTTGATTCTTTATGAATCGATTCGTTTCGATTCTTTTCGATTCGATTCGATTCTTTTTGATTCGATTCGATTCTTTTCGAGTTGATTTGATTCGAATGTTTTTGTTTCAATGAGATTCTTTTCAATTAGATTCTTTATGATTCGATTCGTTTCGATTATTTTCGATTCGATTCGATTCTTTTCGATTCAATTTGATCGATTCTTTTCAATTCAATTCAATACGATTCAGTTCTTTTCAGTTAGATTCTATACGATTCTATTCTTTTCGATTAGATTAGATTCTTTTCTATTCGATGTGATTAGATTCGATTCTTTTCGATTTGATTCGATTCAATTCGATTCTTTTCAATTCGATCTTTTCGATCGATTCGATTCGATTCTTTTCAATTCGATTTGATTCTTTTCACTTCGATTCGATTCTACTCGATTCATTTCGAATTGATTCAATTCTTTTTGATTCGATCTATTAGATTCTTTTCGATTCAGTTCGATTCGATTCGATTCTTTTCCACTCCATCTGATTCGATTAGTTTTGTTTTTTTCGATTCATTTCAATTCGAATCAATTTGATTCTTTCGGTTCAATTCGATTCGATTCTATTCTTTTGATTCAATTCCATTCGATTTGATTCTTTTTGATTCGATACGATTCGATTCGATTCTTTTCGATGCGAATCAATTTGATTCGATTCGATTCTTTTAGATTTGATTCAATATGATTCTTTTCAATTCGATTTGATTCGTTTTGATTCGTTTCGATTCTCTTTGATTTTTTTGATTCGATCTTTTCAATCGATTTGATTCGATATGATTCTTTTTGATTCAATTCTTTTCGATTCAATTTGATTCTTTTTGATTCGATTCGATTCTTTTCAATTCGATTCTTATTTTTTTATTTATGATAGTCACACAGAGAGAGAGAGAAATGCAGAGACACAGGCAGAGGGAGAAGCAGGCTCCATGCACCAGGAGCCCGACGTGGGATTCGATCCCGGGTCTCCAGGATCATGCCCTGGGCCAAAGGCAGGTGCCAAACCGCTGCGCCACCCAGGGATCCCTCGATTCTTTTTGATTCAATTCTTTTTGACTCAGTTTGATTCTTTTCGATTCAATTCAATTCTTTCTATTCGATTCGTTTCGATTGTTTTTGAATCTATTTGATTCGATTCGATGATTTTCGATTCAACTTGATTTGATTCGATTCAATTATCGATTCGATTCAATTCCAATTATTTTCGATTCGATTCGATTCGATTATTTTTATTCAATTCGATTCAATTACTTTCGATTCAATGCAATTCGATTCGATTCTTCTCGTTTCAATTCAATTCGATTCTTTTCGATTCGATACGATTCGATTCGATTCTTTCAATTCGATTCAATTCAATTCGATTCTTTTCGATTCGATTTTTTCGATTTGATTCTTTTCAATTTGATTCGATTCTTTTCAATTTGATTCTTTTTGATTCGATTCGATTTGACTCTTGTCGTTTCGATTCAATTCTTTTTGATTCGATTCGATTCGATTCTTTTCGATTCGATTCTCTTCGATTCTATTCTTTTCAATTCGATTCGATTCTTTTCAATTCGCTTCTATAAGATTATTTTCATTCGATTCGATTCTTTTCGATTCGATTCTATTCGATTCGAGTCTTTACGATTTGACTCGATTCGATTCTTTTGGATTCAATTCGATAATGTTCCATTCGATTCTTCTTTATTCAATTCGATTCAATTCAATTCTTTTGGATTCAATTGGATTCTTTTAGATAATTTTTGATTCGATTCGATTCCTTTCGAGTCGAGTCGATTTGATTCTTTTTGATTCGATTCGATTCGATTCAATTCGATTTGATTCTTTTCGAATCAATTCTTCGATTCGATTTTTCGATTAGATTCTATGCGATTCTATTCTTTTCAATTCGATTCATTTCGATTCTTTTCGATTCGATTCGATTCGACTCTTCAATTCGATTCGATTCAATTCGATTCTTTTCGATTCGATTCAATTCGATCTTTTCGATTCGATTCGATTCTTTTCGTTTCTATTCGATTCTTTTCGATTTCATTCGATTCTTTTCACTTCAATTCGATTCGATTAGATTCTTTTCAATTCGAATCGATTCAATACGATTCGATTCGATTATTTTTGATTCGACGTAATTTGATTCGATTTTTTCCGAATCGATTTGATTCGATTCGATTATTTTCGATTCGACTCGATTTGATTCGATTCGATTATCGATTCAATTCAATTCCAATTATTTTCGATTCGATTTGATTAGTTTTTATTCAATTCAATTCAATTATTTTCGATTCGATGCGATTCGATTCGATTCTTTTCGATTCAATCAATTCGATTTGATTCTTTTCAATTCGATTCGATTCGATTCTTTTCGATTTGATTGCATTCGATTCAATTGTTTTCGATTTGATTCGATTAGATTCTTTTCGATTCAATTCGATTCAATTCAATTCGATTTTTCGATTCGATTCAATTTGATTCTTTTCGATTCGATGTGATTCGATTCAATTCTTTTCGATTGATTCGATTCAATTCAATTCGATTCTTTTCAATTCGATCTTTTTTATTCGATTCGATTCTTTTCGATTCGATTCTTTTCGACTCGATTTGATTCTTTTTGTTTCAATTAGATTCTCTTCGATTCGATTCTTTTCGATCCAATTCTTTTCAATTCGATTCGATTTGATTCTTTTGATTCGATTCGATAAGATTCTTTTCGTTCGAATCATTTCTGTTCGATTTGATTCGATTTGATTCTTTTCAATTTGATTCTATTCGATTCTTTTCCTTTCGATTCGATTCTTTTCAATTCGATTCTTTTCGATTTGATTTGATTCGATCATTTGGATTCAATTTGTTACATTTCGATTAAATTCGATTTGATTCTTTTGGATTCAATTGGATTCGTTTAGATATTTTTTTATTAGATTCGATTCTTTCGCCTAGCTTTGATTTGATTCTACTCGATTCGATTCAATTCGATTCTTTTTGATTCGATTCTATTCGTTTCGGTTTGATTCTTACCGATTCTTTTCGATTCGATTCGATACGATTCGATTCAATTTTTATTTTAATTCGATTCGATTTGTTTCGATTGTTTTTTAATGTATTTGATTCGATTCGATTCTTTTCTACTCGATTCGATATGATCTTTTCAATTCGATTCGATTCGATTTGATTCTTTTAGATTAGATTTGACTCTTTTCAATTCTATTCGATACTTTTCAATTCGATTCGATTCTTTTCGATTCAATTCAATTCTTTTCGATTTGATTCGATTTGAATCTAT